>NW_026623686.1:480388-504546 GCF_030028575.1 Malurus melanocephalus | reverse complement strand
ATTTTGGTTTGGTATTTTGGTTTGGTATGGTTAGTTTTGATGAATTATTTTGTAATTTCAGTTATTGTGGGCAAAAGCAAGAACAAGCAGAAGTTTGATTTCTTTTTGTGTATCAATAGACATTTTATAGAAAAGGCAATTTTGTTTTCAGCTCTTTCAGAACCAATACGAATAAAATCATGATCCTGCAGCATTTTTACTTATTACTAATGAATTTCATCTGGTTCATTTTTATACCGAGCCACAGAAAATGTAAAAACATTTTATCCTTCTTTGGGAGGAAAAGGCTAATTTAGATTTGCTGAAGCTCCAGCCTTTATGACACATAAATGACTGACACAGTAAGAGGAGACAGCACACATTTTCACTGAGTTTCGACAGAAGGGCATATTTGTCCATGGGCATAACTCAAAGAAAGTTAAGGGAAGAGTCTGGCTTGGAGACTCCCAAGTGGATTTCTACAATTTATGGTTTACAAATCCACCCTAATCCTTGTCCTTCCTATCTGTTATGGGCTACTCGCAGGCAATAAGTATCTGTCACATTGCCAAAGAGCAGTTGTTTATCTAGTTTTGAGCGGGKATGGGAGCCCATTTGTTTGTTTTTACAGAGGTATGATGGATGCAATTACAGGGGCAATAATATGCATGGTTACAGCATTACTGCTCTGYGGATCAGACAGCAGCAAACCATCCATCTTCCATGCATGCAACCATCACAGCTCTTACCTCCAGTGAATGAGATCTCTCCAAAAATGTGCAGAAACTTTTCCAACTTTTAGGGTCAAACCAAATCAAATCATTCCCCCAAAGGCCTGTGGTGTAAGCATGGCAGGAAGGGAGACTCAATTTCTACATAACTGGGGCAGATTTATGTCTGGGGAACTCTCTCCACTTCCCTGTTTCTCTGCTTAAACACAAACGTTATCGATACTGGGTCCCTGACTGGGTGGAGGACGCTGCTCTCCTCCATCATGACAAGACTCAATATTTAAGCAATCAGACCTGGTCCTTCTGAATCAAACAACCAACWGATTTTGATCTTATTTCTGCACACTCAGTGTACACACAGAAGATTAACTTCCCCCATGAATCTCACTCTGCTATAAGATGTACTCTACTAGGCACTCTTTCACTACAAGTGTGCAAATCCTAATTTGTCTTGTCTTCATTGATGTATTCTCTCTCCCAGCACTTTTAGGGCCTGCAACCTTTTCTTCTGTCTAGAGTCAATAGTTTGATTTATTTCCCAATTTGATTTCATCTTTGATTTAATAGCTCTCTTGCTTGCACCTGCCCTTTTATTTTGGAGTTTTTTTCTCACTTTTTTACTTTATGACCTTTCCTAGACCTTATTTAAAAGATGTATATTGCCCTTTCTATTGCTATATTGTTCTTTTTGGCCTTTTTCCCCATCCCCTCTTTGACCTCTTAGTTCACTCAGAGGGGGAAGGTCTGAAAGGAAAGTAAGGGTAAGACAAAGCTGACACTGATTTGGCCCACTAGAGTCTTGAGAAACAGCTGAATTTTGTTTGGACAAAATCTGGGAAGCTATGAGAGGTGAAAAAATCCTAGGATCCTAGCCCAGGAATATTGCAGTGTGCATATTTACAATCACCTTTGCATTCTTTTTATATTATCTGATCAACTTCTAAGGGTTTTCTGAGTCACACTGTGCTGCATAATACCATATACTAAAGACTGAAATGTAAGGCTTAATGCAAGAAGAAAGAATAGATGTCGGRATTTGGTCCACTGTTGAAAAGGAGAGGATTTTTACAATCAGAAAATAAGCTTCACCCTGAAGACATCACATCCCATTGAGGAAATTCCTGTTCTCAGTGTCAGCCCAGCTAAGGCAGAAGRGCAGCGTGAATGTAGCAGGCTCTCACAGACAGGAACAGCATTGTACACTCCAGAAMTGGGAAAAAGTCCTGTTATTGTGATAGATTTGAGTAGCAACAACCRAGGATGATTAATTTCAAAAGTTGGTCAGGGTTAAACTGGTAAATCATGCAACCAGTTATGGGTTAAATATTAACAGAAGATATTCTCCAAAAGAGGAGGACGAAGTTGATTACATTCTTTCAGATGATTCCCAGATGTTAWAAAGTGCTTTCCAATGAAAATAATTATACAAGCTACAAACCTGAACACCATGTTAAAGGAATGGCGGTGAAAATTACTGAGTTAACAATTTAGGCCCATGGCCATTTTGTCTCTCTAAAGACACACAAGAAAACTTCACATGTACTGAGAGCTGTTGATGTGAAAAATTCTGAATTTAACAGATTTCGTACTTAGTGCATTAACTAGAATCTTTTCACTGCAGGCTAAAATGCAGTCATTTTTGCACTTTTTGTGACACTGTGATTTATTTATAGGATGTGTTTCCTTTTTCTATGGCTTGCAGTGTTTGYCTTGGAACTGCGGAGCAGGCTCTCAAAGCCATTTAACTCTGTAACTGCAAATGCCCATGACAATGAGGAAATGCCCCTTACCTGCATAATGCTGAAGAGCAGCTTTTCCCTGTTTAATATTCCTCTCTGGTTCATTACTTTTCATTTTTCATTGATGTGCCCAAAACCAYTCAGTTTAACAGTTTCTCCTTCATAGTCTAAATACAACATATAAACTTTTAGACTAAAAACAACATTTGGGCTCTTTTTACTTAGCTTCTATAATTTAGAATTCTTGAGATGCTGCTCCTGGTTTCAGTCCTTGCTTCTTTGCTCTCCATGTTTTTTTCCAAATTAGAGATGAAATTCTCATCTAATGCCAAGATAGRATTTTCAGAAAAATATCAAATGAATGGAGCTTCTGAGAATAGATATTATCACACCACCATCAAAATGGAATTAAAATACACACATTGTCATTCAATTACTTCCATATTAAAGCTGTGAGAATTAGGAATTGCTGATTAACTAATTATTAGACACATAGGTAAATGTTTGTCCAAGAGTTGTCCCTGATTACTTTTCCTTGTAACAATTTTATGAACCTCTGAGTTACTTCTCAATAATGAATCCTGTTGGCAAGTGTACTTTTTAATTAGTCGTCTGAGATACACATAAAATTTACTTCCTGGGTGAGGACCCCACTCTGTGGCTGAGTGCAAAGCTCAAAAYGATGGGTGCTCAAAACTGGGAGGAATGAGGGGATTTGACTTCTAAAACCAATTATAAATTATTTGCAGAAATTAATGATCCCATCAGTAGTGAAGACCAGACTTCAAACCCAACTCAGCTATGAGGTGAGAACACCACCAATGGTTTTTCACCTCTAAAAATAWCTCCTATCTTGTTTTTTGCCTTTGGAGATCATCCACGATGAYGTTGTTGCAACAGTTTTTAATGCCAAGAATAAGCCAAGAAAAGATAGAGAAATAAAAACTGTGATTTAAAAAGCTTAGGTTGCTCTTCATRGGAATGTAGTTTGCTAAGGGAGTGTGCATCTTTTGAATGCTTCATGCTGACCATAGGGTAGATCATCTAACTTCAAATATCAAAAATTTGGCCATCAAGGTCAGTGCCATTGACCTCGTGATGTATTTACAGCACTGCACTAAAACAGCCACCGTTAGACAGCAATACACTGGACTTGGCTTTGGTGTCTAGGATGCCTCAGATCTTTGGGAATTACATGAATCTCCCTGAGGTGCTTTGAAAGGCACCTATGATTAATGTAGGCACTTTTTATGCTTACATTGGAGAAAAGGCCCAAAATCCCAGCTGTAGCTGTAGAGAAGAGCTCCATGYGTGCCTAGAGCTTCAAAGACTGTGGGGTTTCCCCAAAGGCCAGGGGTCTCTRCGGACACTTGAATGCTACTGGAGAACTGGTTTCCAAGCAGGGCCTGAGGCATGGAGAAATTCATGCTAGCTAAAAATCCCACCAACTTCACCCTGCAGTGAGAAACAACTTGTGTYCTGACTGATGCATTCAAATGAACARAGAAATTACTGRCAGTGCTTTTGAAGTAGTATCATCCTCACCAATCTTAAAAATTCTGTTAGSTACCTGACAGAACASCTCATATTTTTCATTAAATGCTGACAAATTTATTTTCTAACTGAGATCAAAMTGGCATTATTTTCCCTTGAGTGCACTAATGTTTTATTTATATATATTTATTTTTTAAAAATCTCTCTGATATTTACGGAGTTTATGAGTTTTGCTTTGGGTTTGTTTTTTTCTTAGTAAAGGTTTCTTTTAATCAAATGTGAGTATTAACTATTTATTAGCTATGGTCAAAAASAAACTTTCAGATCTGGAGGGCAAACACATTGTAAAGCTCTCACAGTTTAATCCTGGATTATGCAAACTCTCAAATGCTGGGAAGCTCATTTGAGCGAGAGGAGCCGTCAGCCTGAGAGGGCTTGGGGCAGTGTTCTCTCAGCTCCATTCCCAGGCACCTGCAAAGCTGGATCTGTGCTTAGGTGATCAGTGCCCAACCTTTTGCAGACCAAGAGCCAAGAAATAAAGCACAAAAAGAGYTTTGGTTCCATCACTGGCACGAGTGCGGGGTGTTTGTGCCAGAATGGGTAAACTCTGCCCCAAGTGTTTCCAGCGTTGTCCATCTCTGCCTTCCATTAGACGCATTCTCTCCCCCAACTCAGATCCCTCCTCCTCCTCCCCCACCCCCCACTGCCTCCTGCCTCACTCCAGGCTGTGAATTTTCCAGCTCCAATGGCAGGTTTGGACACCCTGCTCTTACCAAGTAACCACAAAGATGTCTGGGGACCCAAATTATTGCACTTTCAGATGTAAGGGGTAGACGCCTGTGTTGAAAAACTTGCTGTGCTTCAGAAAAGGAGGCTTCATTAACCAATCAAGCCTTCAGTCTTCACATCTTTGAAAAGGTCTGAAAAAAGGTATGATTATTCATGGCTCTGGGGACCTTCTATCAAATTAGATGTTTCACCAGCATGTTTTTAAAACAAGTTAGATTTTTTKCTTGCCATAACTTTTAAAGGATCTTAGAGGAACTGGTGATAAAATGTTTACTTTCCAATGGACACAATTACTGAAGAGTATATTGCTCATAATTGCCAAAAGYAATACAGGAAAAGAAAGCAGAGTGACATTCTCCTTAAATGCATGCTGAAGTGAAAAATAAACTTCCAGTGATCCAAACAGTAGAAATGCAAGATGAGAGACTGCCATTGAGAAAAGAGTTCTATTAAATTAAGATGCTACTAGATGTCATTGTGACTCTGTGGGTAGCATGTCTGTCTCACAGCCAACTACTTGTGGGTTCAAGTCCCATACTGGGACTTTGGCTCCCATCCAGTGTACTGCAGTAATAAGCAGCGTGTGGCACTTTTAGAGGTGTCATCCTTCAGAGGAAATGTTAAACCTACTGTCCTTCTGCCAGCTCTCCAGTTGGAAATTAAAGATCCCAAGTACCCTTTGAATACAGTGAGTAATAACCTTGGGGCCCTGGCCAAGATTCCCTCTCTCAATAAAAGAATTTGTAATTCACAGGGCATATTTCACAAAATAGCAGAAGTCACAGAAACCAATGGAAAAGCCTCATTAAAATTGTCATGGTTCCTTTATGTATTTTTTAACATAGCAAGTYGCCTAATTGATTAAGCTTCAATGGCATTTTTAAGCAGCTGCCATAAATTGCCCATACAGGGACACTCAAAAGAACAAAGAACAACTTCCACTGCACATCTTTGAGAAAGAGCTAACTCCCATAGACACCTTTGAAAAACTCAGCCCAGGTTCAGGAAAGGTCCTTGAAAAATGTTTAACAAGACTCTATTTCAGAGCAAACATTTAGTGCAGAGCACCCCAGCAACATTCATGGCCTGTTAAACGGGAAGGTGCAGAGGAGTTGCTCAGCAGCCTCATGAGCTGTTCTGCTCTCCGAGTGCCAAGAGCTGATGCACCCATGTTTCCAAAGGTGTTCTTGTGCTGGAGACTGTTAACCTGGCCAGCTGGTATTAGCATGCCCTGAAATGTGCTTTTGGGACATTTTCCACGTGGAGGGAGTCATAGCAAAGTAATTTTCTGGCACTGGGCAAAGATCCTGCCAGTGACGTATGTGTATAATTGTGGACGGGATTTCTAACATCCCTTGTGTGGGCTGAGCAAAGCAGGACACACATGCTCTGAGCTAAATCCTCTATSTCCCACTGGCCCTGGGCAGGTAAACTGAAATACTGTAGTTTACATGTCAGGAAATGGTAAATTATTTGGGAAGAGCTGGAATTGCATCTCACAGCCCACCCACACCTTTTGTCTCCAAGCTGGTTGCCCCTCGGCAGCTCCACTTTGGGAGTTTCTTCACCCTTGCAGTGTGTCACCGGGGTGAGCAGAGCAGCTAAGGGGTCTAGGGCCTCAATAATGTGATTTCTTGCCTCAAATCCTTAGATTAGCCATCAGCTGATCACACTGAATGGAAAGAGCTTTCACCTGCTTCTCTCTGCCCTGTTTACTAAATGCAATAGGCTCCAGGTCCGCATAACAGCTCAGTGATGTCACTTCCTGGGAGTAACATGCCCTACACTTAAAATTTAGCCACCCTAAATCCACTGACAGTGAACAGGGARAAAGTACATCCAGATAACATTTCATCTCCTGGAAATCTCTCACGTAAGAGAGATCAGAGGAATTTTTTTCTCGTGACAGCTGAGGAAACAGGAGTGCCTTGTGCAGATGTAGACCTCAGACAAAGGAATTCAACCCTTCCACACCTAAATCCTCCTTTTTCCAAGCAAAGGTATCCTGCCTATGCAGTGTGAGGAAAGCTGAGGCTGCCAGAACACAGCAGCCTGCAATGTTGCATAGAATTTCCTTTGTGAACTTCACCACTATTATWTTTTTTGCTACTTTATAAACACAGAATTTACCACAGATCCCTGAAAACTTAGGTATGTTATAGAGAAACGTTTGTAGTGTCAGAATCTTCTGATTTTGTTTTCGTTTTGGTGGCACATATCACTCATGCAGACAATAAAATGAGCTCCCCTGACGGTGTCCAGGTGCAGTAGCAGTCCCACGGGTACCGCTTAGGTGTGTGCCAAAGATTYCCCATCACTGCCCACTCGCTGCCATGACTACATTTTTAATGCAGTTTTATATGGTGGGTTGTTGTGGTTTCTTGCTCCTGAATAAGTTCCCCCCTCTTTCTGCACACTAGCCYTTGAAGAAAACAAAGGGTAGGGAAAGAAAATGGCTTCTGTGTCTCTTATACCTTTCTCATTTCAGTTCTGCTGTTCGTTTCTCATAGTTCCAATCTCAAGTGCTCTTCTGAACTCCTCACTTCAGTGACCGCCTTTCTTAATTTAATCTGGACAAAGCACCRAGTTCATTTCAAGTCATAAAGCTTGATTTGCTGTGTGCTCTTGGCAAATGTGAATAAGCTCCCTGGCTCCTTTTAATCAGCTATCATAATCATTTCTTTTTTTTTTTTTAAAGCTGCAGCAATTAGGTCACCAAAGCAAGTAGTCTCTTGTGTTCTATTGAGAGCAAATCCGTCCTTCTCTGACTTGCTGCATAATTTAATTAATAAAGCTTGATATAATTTTGGTTTCCATGTAAGGCAACCCCATAAGAGCAATTACATCCTTCAGAAGGCAAGGTTACCACTCTCAGAACCAGGCTCAGAGGGCCTGGTACTGCTCTCTATAAGGGAACATTGCAGATTCCTACCACTCRCACTGCAACATTTGTCTACCTACCCAGCCAACAACAGCACTCTGCTGGCTTCCTCCCCATGAATCTGCACTGAGCTAGCATGTGCAGGATCTGGTATCAATTAGTTAATAATTTAGCCATGGTTTGAAGATGTAAAACATCTGCTGAAAGCTAAGCCTTATTGTTATGCTAACTAAATATTTTTTCTTTTGCCTTTTCATTTTTTTTCCTTCAGTAAATACTATTGTACTATTAACTGTGTTTAGCACCTCCTGGTCCTGACATTTAAACATCTAAAATGTTCTGGTGTAATTACATTGTTTTGTATCACAACACCTAAAATGTTCATTTCTGYATGAAAGTTTGCATAGCTAAATTTTGTTTTAAGAACTGTAACTGTTTCTCTTCACTACTTTCCAAAAGACAAAAAAACAGTGTAGTATAACATTTTACTCATCTGATGGGAAAGCTTTCCAGATTAAATTATTTATGAAGTTTGGAAAAAAGTTTTGGCCATTGGGTTGATTTTAATTTTCAARCTCTGTTTCTTCTGGTTCCCTCTCAGTTCCTTTCATGGCCCCAGGAGTATCAGATACTTCTGATGCATTTGGGAAAAATCCCTCCTGAGTCACATGTTTTGAGGATCTGATTGGCACTCTGAGGAGGCTGCTGGGCACAATTAGACATCCTAMATTTCAAAAAAGACTTGTAGTACCCACATGTTGCTGGAAACCTAAGAGACACAATAGCAGAKTTCAGTAAATGGTGCCAAATGTTGTTGGTCAGAAGAACAAAGTATCTTCACACTCACCTTAATACACTGTGCAAATTGCTCAAACACAAACACATTTTGTCTGACTCATAGATAGACCAAGATCCAACTGCAGCTTGCTGAGAATWATGGGGCCTTGCCACTGACTAAACTTGTGTGGGTGCTGCACTGCACATGATAATCAATARCAATTATTCTAAAACATGAATTTGAACAACTGTACCATCTTATTAAATTGATGATTTTCACCTTTTTTGCAGGACTGAAAGATGCGACCTAAACAATTTGAACTTACCCTATTCCAAATACAGGAGCTTGCTTAAAGGCTAAGATGACATGCAGTGCGGTCTTTTCTTGAATTTAGCTTAAATTCCAATAAGCCTCACTAAAGGAACTTAAAATGATCTGTCTCATAAACTTCACAGCCTTTCTAGACTGAATAGATCAAAATTCTTCCCGTGTTGTAAATCATTAARTACCTTCAAGCCTGTCAGAAACACACCATTTATGTAACAACACTTCAGTTCCTTATGGAACAACTAATTAAAYGTCCCTTTTACATACTTGCCTTGTCCTGCCTGTAGCTATTAGGACACATCATGCATTTTYAGTCAGTGTGAGGGCACTGGAGTTAGCTTCCTGGAATTCCATCAGGATAAAAATAAAGTTGTTCTTAATATGTGACACATCATTCAGTGTGGSTTGTTCCAGACACTCCGGGAGAGGAAAATAATGCATGCTTTGTCACTTGGGGCTGTGTTGTGCCATGTGGAACTATTTTAGTGCTCCGTGCTTTTGATGGGGGCTGCAGCCAATCCATTCTCAGGTACCAACACTGAAAGAGCATGTGCAAATCATACACAAACCTTGTGAGCTAGAGTGTGCAGAGAACGAGGACCTTCCYAAGCCTTTCTGCCACAAACAAGTGAAGCTGCTCTGCTCTGCCATACCTGGGGTGTGGCAAAGTGGAGCTCTCTGCCTTTGTTCACAGTACAGGAGGACCAAGCAGTTCCTTTGGGAAGCACAGAGTCAGTCTTGAGCTCAAATCCTGGCAAAGGCAGCACTTTCTGCCATGCTGTCAATGTGAYAGAGCTGGGCATGCTCTCCAGAAACACCTGGGGAGCTTTCTGGGGAACAAAGCATCTCCTGAGCTTTGTCTGGTGATAAATCAATTCCTGAGCAATGTCTGGTGAYATGCTCTAGCTGGTGGCCAGTAACGAGTCAGYGGTGAAAGGGGTCTTTAAYAAAACYCCCAACAAGACAATGAGCCAGCMCYRTSCTCTTGCARCAAAGAAGGCTRATGATATCCTGGGCTGCAYTGGGCAAAGTATGGCCAGTGRGCTGGGAAGGTGATCCTTTCTCGATTTTCAATACAGATGAGGTCAGAGCTGGAGAGTTGTGTCCAGTTCTGGGCTCCCCAGTAYAAGAGAGACGTGGGCATAATGGAGACAAAGAAGAGTGACTCAGGAAGKAAAAAGAAGCTGAGCTGCAAAGGTTCCTTAAATTGCTGATAGGAAACTGAGTAAAATCAGCTAAGTTTGTGCATAGCAGGGATATTAATGAACARACAGATAAAACCAAATCACAGTGAGACTTCTCTAGCAGTATATAATGTTCTGCATCTTTATTGTCGTGTTTGTATCTGTCTCGGTTTTCCCTTTAGGACTTCTTCCTTTTCCCAGGGCTCCTTCTAGCTGCCAGGGACTCTGTTTAGCCTCCCCAGGCTCTGCAGTCAGTGCCACCACATCCTGCCATGAACCTGCCCCTCTCCTTCAGTGTCAGCAGCAAGAGCTGCAGCCAGCAGGATTCAAGGGTGTTTGWCCTCTCATCCAGTCTGGGTATCAATTCTGCTTCAAGCTCCTCCTCCAGCCTGTGCTGCAAGTTCAAAGCCACAGTCTGATGCACTGCATTGATTTTGCCTCCAGAGACCATGAGAATATTTTCTTTCTCTGGGAATACTTTTTTTTTACTGTGGCAGAAAATCAGACATACACATATATAAACAAAGAGCTTTGAAAGAACATCTGGGACAGCAAGTGTCCAACAGAGACATATCCTGGCCTGTTTCCACTCTTTTGCCACTTGAAACTCATCCCTAGAGCCATAAACAAAGTAAAGAACAAGAGCATCAACGTTTTTCAAGGAACTCTCATCCTGCATCTCAAAGTAATTGCTACATGCCTTTGCCTGAAACCTTATTTTCTGCAGAACCTTCATTTGCCCTTAGACATCAAACACTCCCCAACTTTGAAGAAGTTTGAATACAGATCTGGTCTTTGCAGTCAAAGCACACCTCTAGCATAATGATGAAAAAAGAAGGAATGTATTGAAGCAGAACACAGACAAACTTCTTCCAGAAGTCACCCTAATCAAGCAGCTGCTTCCAGCATGAGGTCATGTTCAAATGTTCCTCRACATGGTGAATACAGTTCTGACGTGTTTTTTTGAAAAGACTAACTATATTAAGCTCATAACACTACTAGAGCCCCTCACTGGCCTCTTAAGGCAAGCACGAGTGTGTTAAGACAGTGGTTTATTCCATAGACACAGTTAGAGCATAATGCTCTTATTCAGTTTCTTCTGCCTCACCATGGGAAAGCAAATTGTAGTGAGTTATATATAGAAGAGGCAGATCAAATTTTTTTCCAAGTACACTAAATCAACTATACCCTTTGCACTCCAATAGTTGCCCAAACCAATGGTAATAAATTCCTTGGTAGATTTTAAAGGAATATATCAGATATTTGATCCTCAAATATATTGTAAAAATTTTATTCTGGTGGTGTTGTTATCCAGACTTCTTAATCACAGATTAGAAATTCAAAGGTTTAGGTAATGCTATAAATGGATAACAAAGAAGATAGCATGACATAAACATTAATAGTGTTTTGCATGAAAATACATGATACAGAGGTGCATGATACATTAATATTATTCTCCTRTGTGATCTACCAGTTATAACCTACCTTAGCTAAGGCTGAAAGGTCAGGGGTGTCCTTGAGATATGGATCTGAAATAAATATGGGAGGGGAGCAAAGCGCATTGGAAGGAGAAAGAGGACCCTTCTGAGGTTGATTTGCACAAGTTCTTACAACAGGAATTCTGAAAGAGCATCTGATTTTTATCATGTCTGGGGCACAAGAGCAGAAGCAATGGGACTAATTATAATGGCAACAACTATGGTAGCAATAAGATGAGAACAATGCAAGAAATAGATAAGCAATTTTTGTTCAGCAACTGGGTTCACTTTAATAGAAGTTTGTTTAAACTCTCGGGCAAGGAGAGAAGGTGATTACTAGCATTCTTCAAATGTTTTCTATTATCACATATTTTCAACAATCAAAAGTTTCTAGCATTATAGGCAAAGGATTATTCAGTGAAAAAAAAAAGTTCTGTTATCTAATCCAAGCCTTTACACTTGTCAGGTCTTCTCACAAGTTCTTGTCACCCTTCAGCTGAAGAAGTAGCTGTGGGTGTGCATCAAAGGTCGGAGCATTTTCCTCCATGTGCTGAGTGTTTCTCAGATGTAATTTAACTCGTGGTCACTCAGAATTAACTCAGTGGTCACTCAGAATTAACTCAGTGGTCACTCAGAATTAGCCACATATCTGAACATTGTACATGATTTTGTCTTTTCACCAGTCCCAAAGATATCCTTGTCTTTAGCCAGGCGAGGCAGGTAGGTGCTGTAATTATGCTTTCAGAGGACAACACTATCATATTTACTCTCATCTTTTACTCATCCTTTGATAGCTTTTTATGATTGCTCTCTGGCTTTTGGCCTGCAGCCATTTTCCGTCCCAAAGGCAATGACAATCACAAAGAGAAAGRAAAACGAAAAGATGACAGGAAGAAAACAGTCAAGTGAAACAGAAAGAAATTCTAGAGGGTAAGAGTGAAGGTTTAAAAGAAAAATTTAACACACAGCAGAGCAAAATAAAATGCCTAAGACACACTGGTTTGAAGATAAATGCAAAACCTTTCCTTTAGACACTTAACAAGTACAGTGAGACAGTAGCAGGGAAAGAAGAAAGRGGAAGGACAGCAATGGAGAAATTGTGTTGCATTGTCACGAGATTTTCTCAGAGCACACTCTGAATCCACACTTTAAGGGTGGCTGGTTKCAATTCAATAAATGAATATCAAAAAACAACCATTTCTGAGTGAAGAGAGTAAGAAAATCCCKCAGCCCAAASTCTCTTAGGAGACATTTCTCAGCCTCAGCATGTTTGCTGAAAATATAAAGGGGTGTTTGACAGAAATTTCAAAACACWTTTTTTTAATCAATGAAAACAARTTGATTTAAAACATTTTTCTTTCCTTAAAATGTTTATGCCACTGATAAACTGTGGAATTTTTCGTGAAAATCAGAAAGACMACCTGCTCTAAGCCAAGCTTCCCATAACCTGAAGGAGAACCTGGCCCTTTGCTTATACCAAGCTGGGATGGGTGAGGAGCTTCTTTCACACCTCATTTTTAGTAGCCTCTAGGTTCACATGATTTTGAGCAGGAACAGCTTTGAAATCATGAAAACTTTTACAAGACATGAAAATTTTTCCTGCCCAGATCTAGCATGAAGATTCTTATCTCACCAAATAAAATGATCTATAATGGCTAAAATAGCTTCATTAGTTCAGTTTATTATTGTGTGAATTGCAGAAAAGGCATGGAACTCAAATATGCAAAGGTGGCAATTCCATTGCCTACTTTCCAGCACAACATATGTTTTCAATTTAAGCAAATTTTACCGTTTCCCAACTGCAAATTGGATGACATACAACAAAAACTGTGYTTTAACAGCTTTAGCATTTTATAGACATTACAGCCAAGCACCAATTCTTTACCTTAGGAAAAATTAAGAATTACAAAGAGCTTGCTATAAAAACACCTAATCACCAGCACCCAGCTGGAAGCTGTATGGCCTACTGCATAGCAAGCTCTGCTAAGACACAGAACACACAAACTCCCGGCCTTGGAAAAGATGCTTTCCCCTCTTTGTTTCCATGTCTATAAAATGGGGCAATAATACTTATCTGCTGTGTAATTGAGTGCTCTGGAAATAAGAGCTTGGTGGTTTTTGCCAAGTGGAGGTCACTTGACATTGCTAACAGGATGATTAATAATAATGCAACATGGCAAACGCAGTAGAAAATATTTAAGCAAGCTTCAGTGAATCAACTCAAAACTTGTAGTTTTCGGGATCTATTTCCATTAGAGTTTTAGCTCAAATAAAGCATGAAGATAGTCTTTGTTCATAGCAAAAATGTTCCACTACTAAATACTTTAGATACAAGCTCAGCTACATCTTCCTTAGCCAGAATATGCTTTCCAAGCTCTGTTAATGTAAGGCCTGACAATTTTAGGTACTTTTGGAGCTCATTTCTAGTAAATTGTGAGAATACCTAGTATATCACAGAATCACAGAGAACAGGTGAGGTTGGAAGGGACCACAGTTCTGGTCCAACCTCCCTGCTCAAGCAGGGCCATCCCAGGGATCAGGATTGTCCCCAGACAGTTCTTGAATACATCCAGTGACTCCACAACTTCGTGGTCAAAGAAGTTCTTCCCCATATTCAGGGATCTCATATCCCATTGCCTCCTGTCCTCTTGCTTGGCACTACCAAGAGGAGCCTGGTTACATCCTCTGGCACTGACAGACAGTGAGGGGATCCACTCTCACCCATCTCTTCTTGAGGCTGAACACACCCAGCTCTCTCAATCCATAAGGGATTGTAAGGGAGATGCTCTATCCCTTAATCATTTTCATTGCCCTCCACTAGACATTGGCAAAATGTTACCAATAAAAGAATGCCAAGGTCTTTGGCTTTTTTGTAGTAGTACATAAATAAGATGCATATTAAAATAGTTTTTGTGAAATCCTGAAAAATCACTCCTTTATTCCAGACMATCTATAAAATCTGGGCTCTGCTTCAGTCTGTTGGAGCCTTGCCATTGATTCTGCAGGGTACAGATTTCAGAATGGACATTGAAACAATTGGATTAGAAACAGCTACTTTTCTGATTTCCYATATTTCACAGTGGAAGCTGAGAAAGGACATTTTGAATATTGAAGTAATTTAAGCCAGCCAAGAAGGATGCAGTCGGTAAACTTGTTAGTTTGCTRAAAGATTGACTGTCTGGAAAATGTTACAAAGCTGGACAGTTATTATTTTTGCATTAGCTCTCAGAGATCTGAGACACAATCTGCGAAATGAATCAAAGGTGTGTGTATGTGCACTCTACAGTCAGTGTGGTACCAGTTTTCTGTTTATCATGTGCTCTAAACTGATTGTGAGCTGCACAGAAAAGAAAGGAAACTCAAAAAAAATCTATGGGAGTGGTTTCTATACTAGTAAATATATATATGCTAGACAATATTCTTCAACACTTTCATTCATGCATCTATCATATATTTTACTTTAGGTCTTTTCTTTAGACCTCAAAGGTACTTTTTTTTTTAACATCATGGGTGAAATGAATCAATGTTTTCCACTTTTGYATATTCTACATTTCTATTTTCATTTTTCCCAAGACCAGTATAAATACTCTCTTGTCCAGAAGTTCAACTCAGCTACTGCCAATTATGTATCCAAAGGACCTTATTCCTCTTTTTGCTTTCTCTCAAGACCACAGGGTCAGTATCTTCCTGTTTTTGTTAGGCAGCTTTCTGTTCATCTTCTTCTTCTGTACTCATATAATCGAAGCAATGTTTATTTCCCATTCAGGAACTCTCCCCTTCTTCTCCTTTCATCAAGGCCTGCCCCAAGGACAGTGATTTGGACAGTAGCATCTATTGTTTCAGCTGTCTTCTTCCAGGGAGGGGCTAAATTGCTTCTCCCACCTGYATGACAGAGTTTGCATACTCATCACCATGGCCCATGGCTGTGCAGAGACCAAAAGCACTTCTACTGCACTTAACCATGTTTTGCTGCCTTCTACCATATCACTATTTAACCTTGTGGGCTGGTCAGCCTTTATCCACCTATTCATTTCTGACAACAATCAGAATCTATACTGTCCTACCAAGAGATTATTTTTGAGAGGCCAGCAACYGATATACAGAATTGCTACTACTTATGTAAGCTCTATCCAGTATATTGGAAATGCCTCCAAAGATCAATAAAATTTTATTTCACACTCAGGCACATATATGCACACTTGTATTCACAAAAAAATGAGAAACCTTGTAATGATCTTTGCAATCAAATACTTTTACACAACTTCTTTACATTATCAGCCACTGTTGTATAAGTACCCTCTTGCATTAAACTTTTTTCTTTCCAAGTGCCCCAAACTATTTAGAATAATGGTCCACCTGTTCACCCTGTTGTCTTCTTCAGAAGGGCTGATTGGGATAATTGATTGTGGGGGCTGATGAAGGGGGCGGAGAGATGAGGTCAGTTAATTGCTGCCTGGGGAAGAGGATGTAGGAGGTCTCTTTTGTTCCAGGCTGAGGGCCCACTTGTAATAAATGACATACAACAGAGATACTCAGAAGACACTCCTTTAAGATCCTTCCCACAAGGGAATAACAGATGTTCTTTGTGATTTATGGGTCTGGGTTTTGGGGTCTAATACTGTAAAATGTCTGTGCAATCTGGACTAGGCATCACAAACAAGTGCAAACAAATATATCATGACATTTTATCTCCCTGTGCATTAACAGAATAAAATGGCAAGCACCAGAACTGGGTAAAATACCTTTCAGTTCTCCTTTTACAYGACTGAAAATGTGTGTGCAGACCTCACACACTTTGAGAATTTCCACAGCCAATGCTTTCTGGAAGAAAACAGCCTTAGCCCTGAACACTGCTGTCCCATGGGTTCCCTGCCTTTAGATTATGGGAGATCTCACATCTGTTCTCAGACTTGCCAACTCTAATAAAATGTATTTATTTCAAGCTTTGCTGATGGTTAGAAAAAAACCTTAATAACTATTGAAATGGAAATCAACAACTGTTCCAGGTCACAGTAAATGGATTTGAGGACTTAGTAACCTGGCACCCCTGAAAATGTCTTCTACATAATGCCAGACAAAATGAGCATATTTGTGAGAATTTGGTCAGCTCTCATGGATGCATACTCCACTGTGAACAAACACAATCTATCTTTCTTATTTCTTCCATTTTCTTATCCTCTCCAGAGTAATAAAAATACAGGAGCCCTAATACAATCTTTTCTGTCTTCCCTTTTCCTCTCCCTCTATCAAGTGTCTTTGATGCAGCTGTGATTTACAGTGTTGAGGATGGCAAATCATCCATACTCCACACACTGCTGTTTCAAGTGAGGACAAGGAGTTTTAGAGCAGCACAGTCCTAAAACAAGCAGACCTGCTCGACAAAGGCATGAACAAAATAACCTTTGGTATTGAAACATATGCAGTTTCTTCTCCAGCCCTAAATGAATGTTTGAATTTAAAAAAAAATCAAGATTAATTGGCTCTGAAATTTGGCTGGGAGAATATTTAACATGTTTTCACTTATGTTCAGATGCCATGGCCAGAAAATGGTATTTGTGTTGGTATTCATATGCCATACCTCTCACTTCCCTGCCAAATGTCTTTTATTGTAAAGGGGTTTATATAGAAAATATCTCAGTTCATCTAAAACACCAAGAAAAAAAATATTTTTAGACCTATTTTCCACCCTCCCCCATCTCCATTCTCACATGCATAATTAGCCAGCAATCAGGTATAATAGCTAGACATGTAAATGCCTTTCGTTTCGTGCAGGTGCAAAAAACCAAGGTTACACACAAAATCAAGCCTAAGGATTAGTCTTTCAATATAGGACACAAAGGCTGCCTTCCCCCTCTCCTCTCAACTGATTTTTCACATACAGATACTTCTTTCATGTATAAAATCTAATAATGTAATCACATCCCGACCCTTATAATGTATAATGCAAAAACAATGTGGAGTGAGCATCTGAGTCRGTTTTGGCATCAGTTTTGGCAATCTGAAGATAGCAATACAGTGAAGAGAAAATTAACTCTGGAAGATGAAGCAATTACCAGGAGATCAGCTGAAAAATGGAGATTTACTTCAAGGAAAACTTGGGAAACAGATCCTTTTCTGACTTAGAGGCACTAAGCTGTTTTGTCTGTTACAAGAAAAGAAAAAGGCAGGGCCTTGGGAAAAATGTCTGTGTATATGAGAACATACATAAAATGTGAAATGGGAAACAATCTGCAGGGATTTCTTGTTTTCCTGTAGTTAGTGTACAGGATACTTGTCTTTATCTTCCACTAAAGCTGGATTAGCATTTTGAACTTTAGAGATGAAAATCTTCTCCTGGGCATATACTGTTTTCTAAAGGTGGCAAATAATGATTCAGAAACATCTTCCCTGCTAGATAATTTGTCAATATTCAAAACTAAAACCTTGAGTGAAGCAAATGGTTCCAGGTACACAATCAGACCTTCCCCAAGGGGTAGTAATATGGCATTTGTGTAAACCCACCTAACCCTGCAGCTGACAGTGTGTAGGGCTGTGGTTTATGAGGAAGAAAAGAGGTTTTTGAGCTGGCTGAATAGCTGGGTTAAAAGGTTTCCCRGCATGAAAAACCAACACAAAATCATTCTTATTGTGGCCATAAAATAAATAAAAAATACGGGCACCGTGAGTCGGTCTGGGTGTATGGTCAGAGAGGTCACTATATTTTTCTATGTGGTCACAGGCCATTAATTAGAGCTAACTTTTCTGAGGAGCTGTGGAGTGTCCTCAGAATCAAAAATTGGTCARTTTTACAGAGGCAAAAGTAAATTAGTATCGCAAACCAATTATCTTTTCKGTCAGTTTTCAGACTGCAGCAGCTGAAATTCTCTGCTCTGAGCAGATACATTTTTGTGGAGTGGAAGCAAGYTCTAACTTGTTCCTCACTAAGTCAAACAAGTGCAGGGAGGCCAGAGCCCTGTGAGATCTGGCAGGCCCGTATTTAATACCGTGTTTAGATAGCAGCGATTGCAGATTCCTGTTGCTCTCTACTCCAGCCGCGGAACCRGAGCAGTTCCAGAAGCAAAAGGGAGCGCTGACTGCCCGACAAGAAAGTAAACATTRAGAACATGCCTTTGCCTGCAGCCTAATCTAACCCTGCTGGTGCTCAGACAGATGCAGAGGGTTTGCACAGCGCATTTGGATGGTGCTGATGGGTTCCCCTCTGGAGGGAGGGCCCACAGTTCTCTGGGCACTGGATTGCATTGCAATCTTTAACCTCTCGGGCTGACTCGTGTTTGTCTGCAGGAAAAGTCAAACTGTCTCAACACATGAGATTTAGCTCAGCATTAATCCACAAGTCCTAAGCCTARAAGGGCTGTTCTGTGGCAACCTGAAGTTTCTGCCCTGCCATTCCATATTATGTTAGGTTTTCATGTTGCAGCCCTTTCCTCAACATTCTCTCTCTAACTTAATTATTGCTCCTTCTGGAGCAAAGTGCCCTAATGTCATGTGCCAGAGATTGCATCCCTCACATGGAGACCTAGGCAAATCCTGATCAAAGATCTTGTGAACTAAAAAACTGTGCAAGAAGCCCCAGAAACTACACCCTTGAGATGACAGCACATATTGTCGCAGTCACTGGATGCCTCTCAGWCTGCTTTGTGCTCTAAAGTGAAATACAGTGTTTGTCCTCCTAAGACTGGCTRTGTGGAGGCAGTGCCAGGCTCTTTGGAAAAGCACTCTGCAAACACCTCTGTAAGTCACCTCTGCTTCCCCGGCTCTGCTTGCCCCTCCTGCCTTGTGTACTTTCCTCCCTCTGCCACTGATGAGGCTCTCCCTCTTTGAGAGCCAAAAAGCCACCCACTGTGGCTTTCTCCATTAGGCCATAAATGCTCTTGAGCTGCTGGAATCTATTTTGTAAATAGACAATTAAAATGAAGAAGGAAAAAAGAATCTCTGCGCAGCTTTGCATAGTCAGAGCCCAAAGACAGCTGCCTTGAGGGGCTCAATCCTGCACATCACGAGAAGGAGCTGAAAAGTGCTGAGTACCTTCACAGCTAAAGAGCTTAATTGGAGACAGGGGTAGAAAAGCACCTTCAGCACCCCGCTGGATGAAGCCACATGTTATTGGGACTCCCACTGATTTCTGTCATCAGAGCAATTGGTTTTGAGAATAAGCAAGGAAAAAATCCCCCACCGACACCAGTGGGAATCCTTGGCACATACGGGGAGCAAAACGCTATGGTTGAGATCTCTGGATATGGGAGCAGCCTTTTATTCTGCTTATGCAAATTATTTATACAAATTATGCAAATAATTACCAAGTCATTCTGGTGACTGTATAATAATAACAGTAATAATTATTGTAATTACTAATGTTGATATTGTTTGTCACCGTTGTTGTTATTCACATTTATTGTGTTGGTGCCTTGGGGCCAGCCAAGAACAGTGTCCATTAGGGCTGTGCACAAACGAGCAGTCACTGCCCTAAAGAGTTTACAAACTGAAGAAACCCCATGGATGCAGAAGGGGASGGAGGGACAGGGGGAGGGGATTATGCAGTCAGTGGACTTATATAGGGAACAGAGAAGGAGCAGGGCTGGGAGTTGCAGCAGGACCAGTATGGGCAGACTGTGAGTAAGGGAGACATTTGTGGATTCCCTTTGCATTTTTCTCCCAGGGCCATATAGGAGTTAGCACTATCCCAGTGTGTGAGGTAGATACATCCACTCCTCAGATTTGGGTGTGTGAGAGGTCTGGGGGAAGCGTCTGTCCCATTAAGTTACATTTTACCTACTCTTGATTGGTACAGAAACCCCTCAGCTGCCATCCTCCTTGCATAGACTGGAATTTTGAGGCATTCCCAAGAAAACTGCGCTCATGGTGGGTTTTCTCTTAGCATCCTGTGTTCACACCTGGAAAACAAACACAAACTGACAAAAAAATGAAAGTGATATCTGGCCTAACCTAACCATCATTCCTCATCAGTTGTTTTCCAGGTGCTTACTGATGTGGAGGAAGAGTTGTTGCCACCCACTGGTCCCTTCCCAAAGTCCTGTGCTTCGTTTCCCTCTTATGACCTTGAGTAACTTCACTGACCACTTCTGTATAAACCAGCTGGGGCTGGTTCTCCAAGCTCTGTGCCAGGTGGCATAAACTATCTACACCACATGGCTACACCCCTGTGAAGCAGRGTGACCTTCACCTTGCCAGGACCTGGACCAGCCCACGCCGTGCCTGGCAGGGCAGTGGGAAGGGGCAGCGCTGCCTCCGGCCAATGCCCGTGCTCATGCTYTGGCCTTGATCAGTTTATTAATAGAGCCACTTAATGTGCTGTTTTTGCCAGATCCCTACTGCTGTTTCTCCTTCCTGCCGTTTTCAGAGTGTTTGTTCATTGTTACTTGAAATAAATGAAAGAAAAACTTGGTACAAATTACTTGTTCCCTGAAAAATGCAAGGAAAACTCTCATTACTCGGGTTATGGAGATAACCCATCAGCCCTCTTGCATTTTGGAACTGGTATATGTAACATCTCATGGCTCTTCACCAACAAGACTTTCAATTACAAGAACATAAATCCAGTCATATTTCACTGAAGTCAAGTCTTTTATTCTTGATTTACTCCCTTATAATTTAAAACACTGTAGCTGTATTGTGCTGGAAAAATATGGAGGAACTTTTCAAATCTCAGAAGTATGAATTTCTCAAAATGACATAWGTGGCTATGATTTCCTGTGTGAAGTACAAATTATCAGGAATGTTTCTGCAGAGYTGAGAGGTGCCAGAAACCATTTTTCTGGTCTACATTTCAACAGTTATTCTTATCCTGTTTTAACTTTTRTGTAAGTAATAAGGATGGATGAACTTTCTTCCCTTCATTTTTCAGTCTCTGTATTTTCACTCTTCATTAGGCTTTGTCTTCTCTGTTCTCTCCTTCCTTCCCACAATCTCTTATTAGCGGAATATGAGGTCATTTATTATCAGCCCGAATCAAACTTTCAAAAGTACAATGTTCAAGTGGGTCCTACATTAGGCATGAGCTAGGCCTATTCAAAATGTGTAACACGTCATCATTTCGGTGCCTAATGGTATCTAGCATGACAAAAATGTGTTAATAACATTTTTCTGATAAGGTTTCTTGTAATCAGAGAACATCTGATCTGTTTATTTGTATTGTGTACGATGCGGGGAGCTCACAATTGCACAGAGTAACCTGTCATTCGTGAAAATCTCAGGCTCCTTYTGGAGGACTCCCTGTCTGCCGTGGGAGGGATAAGACAGATGAATGTGAGGAAACAGTTGAAAGGTTCAGCTTCCACTGGAATAAATAWGAATAGCCTTGAGCTGACAGATGTAAAAGGACAATTGTTTAACAACTTCCTTTCTACCAAAGGACAATATTCCAAGCCCCTGTAAAATACAATGCACTATACAATATAAACACAATGCAAGTGTGCTTAGCAAATTAAATAGTTGAGGTAAGAATATTTGGATAGCTGGACTTATTTTCTTGATTTCTAATTTTCAAAAAAATGTTGGYTAGATCTCAGTTTACAAAAGTCTTAGTTAATTTAAATTCCCATTCCTATTATCCCTTTCTGAGCCTCCTGGTAAACTGAGTAGGTTTCATAGTTCCATGGAATAGTTTTGCTCAGTAGAATGGTATTTATCTTGGCCTTTATAAACTTCTCTGCATCAAGTAGAAMTTCTCAGATTAAAAAAATTCAAAATGTGAAAGAAAGACTGTGGCAAACAGTCCCTTGAATAAAATCAGCTAAAGCATTTCTGGATTGTCAAATCTCCACAAAACAGGGAAATACCTACATTTTGTAAGCAGGTAAAAGGAAATACCCATATTCTGTAAATTTCAGTGGCTAAAAGGTTCTTTCTACCCATTGTCCCAGGTTTTCTCAATACCTGTTTGTGCTCAGTGATAAGGGGAAGAGGCAGAGAAGGTCAATARTGCTCAATAGTTGCATGATCAGGCTGATCCATCTCCAGCCCTCACTGTGGTCAGGGAGTGTCTTGGCTGCATGGCTTGGTGCCATTTTCATCTCCTTTACTACTCCCAGTAGTGTTGTTGACTTGAAAGAAAATTATTTTAGGGACAGGATAGGAAGGAGCATCAGCGCAGGAAATCCACCATGATGTGACTTCTATTCTAGTCACRCATGCAGAAGGCCAGAGGTAGAGGTGCAGCCCTTTCCTTTAGCCCTTTCCTTCAGATCCACATTGCCTGGGTTTCTGCAGAGGATCGTGTTATGGCCATGCACATGAACTACTTCCCTGGGTAAATTAGAGCAGTCAGTCCATCACCACTCCCCAAACATTCCCATCCAGCACTGCCTGTCTCAGGCACTCTCTGCTATCACYTCACAGCCTGTGACAGCAAATTTCTCTATCCTTGTCCCTTTTTATACCTCACCAGAGCCTGATGAGCCAGTAAAACAGAGATATGTTTACTWCTGCCCCACTATCATCAAACACTATATACAACAGAAATCAAAGAAGTCTCATTTGCCCCCTCAAATGGCTCTATTTCTATAAACCATAAAAAAGAACTGTTTCTATTTATTAAGGCATTGCTGTACCCTTAGATGAGGAATGTCACAAGCTCCATGTAATTATTAGCCTGAAAMAGGGCTACTTCTGAAACAGAAAGGAAAAATTTCTCAAAATACTCATGACTAAATTCTTTATTTGTATAACTTTTGTGATGAGATGCTTTATTGTCAAACTTGCAGGAAAACTGAGAGCAGTGCTGACAGGAACTGCGGCATGTAGATGGTGAGTTTTAAGGTCAATTACAACTCACAGTGTATATATTTGCATATTGTATAGTGGCTGAAAATGAATGTGCTATTGTGAGCATCTATTCAGGATCCCCACGCTCCAACTGGCTGTGCCTGCTCCATTTCAGCATAGTGCCTGGTAATAGAATTATGCTGTGAACAATATACACRCTGAAGAATAATAGGTTGAAATTAATTCCCCCAGTGGTGTTTTCACTGCACCTTCACCTTCTTGGCAACTGTGAATATCTGTAGCTTATCTTAGACACTACACTAGAAGCAGACATTTAAATTAATTTTAAGCAGCTTGAATTAAAAAAAAAGGTCCTCTATTCTTCTTTAAGTTGTCTTTATTCTACTGCTCTCAGCTGTTCTACTTTTTTTTTAAAAGTGCTCACATAAATTTGAAACAATAATTCTTTACCCCAAAGCATTTTCTCAAGATTAATAGCATAACCAAACATGGTAGCATTTTTCTTGGCAACAATCAGGACCTCATTTCATCCCTGAAGTTTATCAGTTCAGTTGAATTCAGCAGGACTTTATTTTTTACGTAAAAAAACACACAAAGATTCTCAAACTATGACAGAGACAGACACCCTCCGGTACCTGTCACAGGTAATCAGAAATCATACTCAGAATGTGTATTTCCCTTGTACATCCATTTGTCAGGAAGTCCAGTCTCGGACACAGATCACTGCTTTGTAAATGGATCATCTGTTGTCTAAAATGCTGAAGTGGAAATAAATCTTATGACATATCCTGAGCCTTTCTTCTGTTGATTTTTTTTCCTAGACTGGAATAAATTGAGGGATTATATCTTGTATTTCATAGCTAGAGAGCTTAAAGAAAAGGACTTAGATACGTAATGAATAAAGATGTCTCCTGGGAAAGAAACAAAGAAAATAAAGAGTCAATGAATGAAATATTTGCATAGATAAACAGAAAGATCTGCCTGAATCTACAAAGGGATGACAAAGAAATGAAACAAAACTCACCAATGGAAATAG
>NW_026623686.1:452964-480244 GCF_030028575.1 Malurus melanocephalus | reverse complement strand
GCTCCAGACAAACATTCTGTCAGCAGGCAGCACATTTTATCATAGCAGAGGTAAGGTTCAGTAGCCACTCTTGTTATCTTCAGGGGTCTTTCATAGCCAATACACCTCAAATACACATTTGTGTTCTGGTTTATGTACTCACTTTAGCAACACTGCCACTTTCAAATGTCTTATATTCTTGTTTTTTCTAAGGGAGAAGAAATACTTTGRGTGGTCCAACTATAGAGCAAAAAACAAAATGTGACATCAACAGAAAACACTACAAAAGCCTGAATTTAAAGCATCACATGAAAACCAGCTTAGTTCTTATCTTTCAGGACAGAGAACATCTTCCTAGACAGGTACAGCTGACAGCTCCTATTCACGAGCCTTCCCATCCCCACTACAAGGAGGTTCAGCTAATGGTCCTGATAACTGCATGGGTGCAATGCCAGCAGCTTTATCAACATGTGAGTGTCTGTGATGAGGATCCAACTGACCTTAATTCCACTTTCAGACTCTTACAGTGACTTGCTGTATGACCTTCAGTGAGGAACTTCTCTGCACACTGTTATTCCCAACAGGATAAAGAGATAATGATGTCTATCCACCTGGTAATGAGATTTGAGGGCTGCTGATAAAGTGCAGACCAAATTCTTGGTATTATCAGCACTTGTGTGACTTCAGCAGCCTCAGTCAGTCTTTGCAGGGAGCAGGAGCTGGGTTGGGAAGCAGTAATTGGGAGTAAAAGCAATTGATACAGAGGGGTGCTTAATGCGGGATTCTGGGCACTGACTGCTACCACGATGGGGTTTATCTGCACCTTCAGTGCCTCATGTCTCAGAAAAAAAAGAGAAGACAAGCAGCTTACTGCAGAAAAAATGCCTTTTCTTCCAATTTTTGCTTTGCAAGTGAACTTCAGTCCCTGCTTTTATTGGGATGGAGGACCAGATGACTTCCAGAGCTCAATTTCAAACCAGAATCTTCTGTCATCCTAACTGGGTGCTGCTGCCTTAATTTCCTTCATGCCTTTGTTGCTGTTTTTCATACAATACACTATTTTCCTTCGAAATCCATAGTTGTCTCTCTGAACTGTTTCCTCAATATTTTTTATGTGACCCAGCTAGGGGCCAAGAGAAAGTTATAAGCAAAGTTATAACTTTTAAGGTCATCCTTTATAACAAGGTCATCCTTGTTAGCAAAATGTRCCCCATGCATAGCACCTGGGCAAAGGTACAGGATGCACCAGTTAAAGGTATCAACAATGCAAATGCCAGGAAAGGGATGTTCCTGTTCAAGTTTCATTTTCTCTTCATCCATTGCATATTATCAGTGGAAACTCAAGAGTATCCCACCTGCTTCCTCATTATTGTCTGTAATCACACCAACTGTTTTCTCTTCAAGCACAGAATCCTATCCAAGTTCATAAATTACTTTTTACAAGCTTTGACTTGCTCAGCATAAAAATGCAGAAACACTTTCATGCCAGAAAGTGGGAAGCTCCACCCCACTGCAGCTGACCCCAGCATTCAGCTGTCTTTGTAAAGATTTTGAGTGCTGGAACTAGATCTGAGGAGGAAAATACTGTTCTATTCTAAAAGGGTGTAAACAAGTGATTATAACAGGTGTAATCTTTGCTTTTATATAAATATTTTGGTCATTAAAGCAGGAGAGGAGGCCTTTCTCTAGAATTTAACCCATTTCTTTTTTATTGCAAAATTTAGTTGAAATTATGTCATTTTTAAAAAAAACAAAAATATCAGAGACTTTGCTCACATGGAAAATAATTTTAAGGAAAACTCATAAGATATTACTACAACAGTCCACATGGCAGAACTTGTACAGTTCCTAGCTCAATGAATTCTGGGAAATTTTGCATCTTATTAAATTTTTGTCATTTTCAGGGTTCTCATTTATACAGATGTTGTTCTTTTGGATGGGAAGGTGCATGTGCTGACATGGATAAAGACACAAAGTTCTGATACGCTTCTATCATTTTTATTGCATGTGATAAAATTATTAAAATACRAAACAGAAGCAGAAAGGAAGGCATTTCACACCAAAGAAATTAGTCATGCWTTCAGGGAACACACTGAGTTTTTTTCCACATCTCTTTTTTTTCAAGTGCACTTTCAACCCTGCCTAGCCAGAGAGAAGGAAAAGAGAAAAATGTTGGCACAAGCTTATGCAAAGACAAGTTTTCCTGGTAATACCCTTCGTGTCCATGGGAGTATGAAGGATTTTGTGCACTGGTTTCCAGTTGTCACTGTGACARTGTGAAGGGACAGGCTGCAGCTCACCATAACACAGGCAGAGCAGCCTCAGCCATACCCACTCCACAACAGGGATTCCAAAAATGCAGCTAGCATTTCAAAAGCAAATACATGCAAGAATTGGAAAAGACATTTGTCATCTTTTTAGAAGTTTGATTAGATTCAAGTCAAATAAAGTCATTATACACCTAGAGATCTGGAAGCACAACCAACCATACATCTTGGAACTGTTTTAATGACTCAAAAGACTCTAGCAGGCGTGCAGTGGCTCATCAGACAGTGGATAGCATACAWGTTTTATCAACTATAACTGGTAGCAATGTGCTCATTCCCAGGATATTTTGGCAACAGATACAAAAGTTAATGACTTTACACTCTGTCTCAGTTGTAGCATTAAGACGTGACTCGTTAGGCTTTTTGTTAAATATTGTCCAAGTTTAATGCTAACATGGGAAAGCACCAATGTAAAGCATTAAACACATTTTTCCTGTCAGAATCAGTGACAGCTTTGTGAGCATTTTATCTGAAGAACGATTTCGCCAAGCTGGGAAGGAAAATTATGTTGAGGTTTTGCTAAATTTTGCTTTTATTTTCTGTTTGAATTCTCAGATAGTCTAACACACAGACCAAGTTTTCATTCCTGCATACTGGTGTGAGTGCATGAGACCCCACTCAACATCTAAAAAGGAAAACCATGAAGCGTAAAGGTGATCAGTGTCAGGGCAGTGATGAGGGAAGCACTAGGGGCTAGTTATGCAGGGCTGAGTGCTGTGATACACGGGAAAGAGAGACAGACTAGTGGAAATCAGCTCATGTTCTCATCCGTGCGGTACGTTAGATCATTGACAGAAGCAGACATGATGATTTATCTGGGAGAAAATAGCCTGGTAGTAGATMCAGGACTCAACTTCATTAAGATAGAGATGCAAACGATATCCTTGAGGAAGGCAGTGCAGAATATAAAATGGACTTGGAAGAAGCACTGTCAAGTCATGTTTGARCGCAGTTTAAAAAAAAAAAAAAAGATGCAATTGAAAATACTTTGATAGAGCAGAGATTTGATAATGTGACCCTTCAGGCTTAAGGGTATTAAAATATGGTCTAAGATGTATTAGTTCTTTGTGTTAGCAAACCCAAAAGGCTTACACTTGTTCATTAGATATTCCAGCAGACGTAGTGAATGCAAACTTACTGGGCCCTTTGAAGAAGTATCTGACAGGATGGGTTTTCTTGCTTCCCAAGGAAATCACTTAGTGACAGAAAAATCAACACTGATGTCTGATCACCCCTTGGATAACAGTGCCATTGACCCCAAAGTGGTGTCACAAAGGCAAGGCTGGGTGGGAAAGAAGGGAAGAGAAATGCAGTTGGATAAAAATTAACCCATTCTGGAATGTATGGTGAGACTCACAAGGTATTTTAAACCATGATCTATGCACTCTAAGGGTTAACTTCTTTCTGCAGCTACTGGTTGAAATAAGGAGARTAAAGCTGCTTCTAAAAAGTCTATGACTGATGAGCATTGACCTTTGATGTTTGACTGATTTGATTGTTTCCTGATATTTATTATTTAGCTTTTATTGACCAGGAGAGGAAACAAAAAATGCCTGGTTGTTGTCTGAAATTAGTGAACACTCCAAACTTCAGAAAATATAAAATTTTATAGAAAATGATCAGGCTTTGGGCAATATTAGTAGATCTTCATGTCAAACTTTTTTTTTTTTTTAAAGAAACAGATTAATATGGAGCAGGCATTATGCAGTTTAAAAATAAATTTCCTGTTATTAGAGTAGGTCACTATTACAGGATGTTTGCTATGTAGAATAAACCTTTGGGGATAGCAATCATATTGGACAGAGAGCAGATTGTGACAGCAATAATAAAGAGARCAGCACAACAGTGTGGGAAAGGCAGAAGAAAGCAAAAAACTACTGCACTGTGTATTCTCAAAGAGATTCACACTGAGATATAGGCTTAAATAATTATAAGAACTGAAAGTGTTTTCTCTTCTTTTCCATTTGTTTCCTTAGTGTGCTAGAAAATAAAAAAGAAAACACACTTTTATGKGTTCATTTCATTGTACTTTATTTTTTCCCAATCGGTATGAGACTCGCAATCCGTGTGCAGCRGTGACAAACACTACATGTCATGCTATTGATCAGTGCTAGCATGTAAACCCACCAAGTCAACAAATTAAATGCCAAGCCCCCTTCTGAGAAAGCCTGAGAGGAAAGCTGAATTGGATGCTAGACCCTGAAAACATCTTGTTTGCTCTTGTTGAACACAGAAGACAAGACCAYGAGTGCTCCACACAGCCTGGCTGCCCCCAGCAACAAAATGGCTTTTAATATCACTGCAAAATTTTCAGGCTGAGGCAGTCACAGCCGAGCAGGACTCCATCCATGCAGGACTTTAGAGAGCTATCTCAGCAGCTTGACTTGAAGCCAGATGCAAACAGGAAACCGGTACAKCTGTTTGTGTCTGCTGGTGTAGTTATTTTTTTTTTATCTGGGGTTTTATTTTACAGTCATCACCCCAGTATCAGGGCACTTTTAGTCACAGCACCTAAAACAATCATGATCACCAACTCGAGTTTCCAAAGGGCTCTCAGAGGTACCTTAGGAAAAGCACCATGCAGTAGTCAGCTCTGGGATCTCACAAAATCAAGACAAAGATTGCCCAGCGTTGCAGTTTTTATGTGACCCTTTCAACTTGAAAGGGACCAGCTGCAGTGTCAAAGCCATCTCCCTTTGGACCTGCTGTGGAACACCCTATACCCATTCAGAGACACGTGAAGTTTAATCATTCACCACCTTCTAGTACAGTATTGATACCATAAACATTTTGGGAAAGTGAATTTGGCCTTTTTTTGTGAAGACACAGGGATTAGTGCAGTGAGGGACACTCTGAATGAAAGTTTTGGGGTTCAGTAATAAAACTTAATCAGGAAGGGCTGTCTTTGTCTTGTCTGATGTGAGTTTCTGTCACCTCCGGCAATGCTTCAAATGGAGAAGGAAGGCATTGGTCATCACACAGGTTCGATAAAAAAAATGATGCAGCTTTGTGTCTCCTGTTTGAGGACCACTTCGTAATTCCATTATGTCCTTTGACATCTTCACTTTGGAGCAGCACTGTTTGGGCAACCGGAACTCTATTTACAGAAGATTGGACGGTGACTGCTCAATGGGCAGGTGTTAAAGTGAATGAAGACCTTTCAGACCAAACCTCAGCTGCCTGGCTTTGGCCAGCTCTTCAGCTGCACGGACACTGCTCAGTCCAGGCAGGAGGTGCAGGAACCATGCTCTTCACTCATTCCAGTGTYATTATTTCAGGGACTCTGAGCTGAGCTGGACAGACTTTATGACACAGCCCKTCCAACACCTCTATTCCAAACCAAGGAAGAACCTTTGCACACAGYTTTTCTGTCATCCTAGGGCTGTCTTCTGTTATTGCCAAACACTTCATTGTGTTGTCTTGACACAGAGTTTAGTGTTTGCACTAATGACACTTAATCTCCCCTTTTCCCGCAAACATTCTCATWGCAGCGGGGTGAAACCAGTGTCATTGATTTTATACTAGGCCTGAAATACTGTTTTAAGAGATGAATCCCTTGCTGAGTGTGACACATCAAAGTGCTGATGCAAGGGCAGGAGTCAGTGGGGCTGTATTCTGCAGTCCACCCATGATATTCTGTTATTCTGTGATACTGCACAAAAGCTGTAACTTGTTACTCAACTTTAGTTTCCTCTGTAGGGTCCAGATGCCAGCTCCCTAGCTATCCCTGAGGAATCACCAGGAGTGGGAGGAGTGCTCATAAACTCCATGCTTACCTTCTTTTCTTCCCAATTGCGTGAGCCAGCTGTGAAGTTATTTCTCGACACTATTAAACAGTTTGAAGTGGGYTTTGCTTTATGCCAAGGACTGGCGTAGGCAGTGCCCAGCACAGACAGAATAAAACGCTGACCTTTGCCATTCTGTTCTCATAACTTGCAAATGAGCACAGCTTAGCTGATCCAGGAGCCTGGCCAGCATGTGACAAAAGAGAATGAGGAGTTAAGTGGTCCCTTCCTCTCCCAACTATCTGAAATTCATTTGGCCATTCCATGGCTGGGAGCCACTGCACCTGTGAGYATATCCCAGGGGGTCACCGTGGCCTGTCTGCCTCAAAATGTCAAAAAAATTCGACAGATCGTACAGTGGGAAAATGAAGAATAACAGAGTCTGCACCACTGGATTTTCATTTTGGATAGTAAAACACTATTTATTTTCCTTTAATTATAGAGCAATCATGATTCTCTGAAATAGGGCTCACAGATTTCACTATAACTTCTCTCTTAATTGGATGTTTGTGAATGTAAAGGTTTCTACCAYGACTTGTGAAATGAAACAAAAACATCATTTCTACATTAATTTAATTCTTCCATTTCCAACCATTCTCTCACAATCAGGTTTCCTTGATATGCTTAATCTTTTGCAATGGTTTCCATGGCAACTCCTCTTCATTGTGGTGACACCGAGGACTCCAGTAATCACGAAGCCAAACTTTGCCAAGGGATTGGCTTTTGCCTTTTCCCCGCTGGTTCTGCCACAGCAGCCCCTTCCTGCTTCCTCCTGTGTGCCCCCTCTTCCCCACAGACACGCTGAAAGGCAGGAGCAGGAAGCACACAATGGGACCTTATTAAGRTTTTATGATTATTGTTACAGACAAKGCTCCCTTTTCAAAGCCCGTTGTATGTTGCTGTTTACTGCTGCATTCCCAGTAAACCCCCATCAGAGAGGTGAGGTTCTCATAGCTGTTCATCCTCGGAAATACAAAACATTATCCTGGCTGTGTGTAAAATAGCACAGCCTTTCTCCAGAGCACAGCCTCGCCTGCCTGGTGTTCAGTGGCACCGAGCAGCTCCCGCGTTGGATGCGATGCCTCAGCCGTGGGGCACAGTGTGTGAGTGACCCCAGCACATCCACCCAGCCCTGCACAGACACCCTGCTCAGCTCCTGCCACTCAGCACAAACCCACGGTGCAGTTACAGCTCCAGGAAAATTGCTGACACCAGCCCGAGGTGGCTCCAGCAGASCTGGGTTATACACTGCAAGAACTGTACTTTGCTGCTCTGATTTCCTTTCTACAGTTCACCTCCCCTCCTCCAGACCAACCAGCTCTGAGGAACGGACTGTGTGACTGGCAAATCAAACATTATTATTAATCGCTGTAATTACTTTTCTTGGCCCAATTGCAGAGCCTGGGAAGCTAACCACAGTCTCTGGAGTGCAACCTTAACTACAACATGTTTCTGAGCCACTATTACCTCATTGTTAGTCATGTTTAACCAGAGAGAATTGTGAAATTTTTTTTTTCCCTGAAACCTCTCAAACCACGCATGCTGCACAGATCAGCGTGAGAATCTCTACATGAATATCTCTGTGCTTCCAGCTTTGCCAAAACCTCGAGTGCCTGGTTCAGGCTGAGGGATAGACAAGTACTCTTTCTTCCCCTAGTCACAAGTAGTGTGAAGGRTTTAACAACAGCAATGGTATAATTTTCTATCTTTGAATGCCCACATAAGGAAAAATGTCCTCTTCTGAAAAGAGGACAGGGTAATTAATTGATGACTGCAAGATCACTGAACAGGGAACACGTTAAAATATACTGTCCTCTCAGCACAGTCCGTGCTTCTCATGTCCATCACCAGCTCCTTGTGTTCAGTATGAGAGGCCAGGGCATGGTCCCAGCACTTGTTCCTTGTCCGAGGCGTTCCTGCCCAAAACATGCATCATTCTGCACAAACACGTTAACTATCCGAAAACCTGATTTTTTGAAGGGTTACTTGTCTCTTGACCTAGTGAGTTGATCTCACCTTGCCACCATACAGGTTCTAGTATCAACAAGAGGCAAGGAGCAGGAATAAGTCCAGATGACAGCGAGGTTGAGGAAACTTTTTTCAGGCCTCATTTTAGGAATTGTTTTTCTTGCATATGTACTATACTGTGTATTACTTAAAAGTAAACAGACAGTAAAAAGGAATGCTTTTGTGATGCACTTTCTAGACCCAGGACATCAGAATCTTTTCTTAGACCATTTCCTTTCTTCAGGGACTCACAAAACTCTTTTACACGTAGGAATACTTCTATGTTTTTCTACAGCACAATGTGGCCTGAGACAGACGAAACACTCAAACCTGCCTTTAGCTTAAGCTAAAATTGTACCTGAGGTTGTCCACATAATAACAGAAAAATTACAGACATGTGATAACATCACAGCTCTTCTCAGCTACCCAATGAATGTGGTTGCCATATGGTTATGAAAGTGACTGGCATTTTTCAACCTCTGCTCTTCAGCTAAGTGCTGCTTTACAGGCTGAGTGGAAAGGGCCGATGATTATGGAGCCAGCTGGGTGAGGGAGAGAGAGGGAAGAGCTCAAACACATTTTAGCCAACCACTCTTAGCAATCATCATCATCAAGCACAAGGAATTCTGTTTCTCATTGTCTTTGTACAGGCAGGAGTAGGCAGGTTAGTGCTAATTGCCAGCTCCCTGCCAACACTGAATTAAAACTCAGCAACCACTTTGGGTTTTTCCAGGACTTAAGTGAAATGGCAGGTAAGTGCTGCACAGGCAGAGTCTGCTCACTGTCCACAGGTAAAACCAAGTGGCAGAAGGGCAGAGAAACATCCTGGACAGGGCAGCAAAGCAAGAACAGCTTAATCCTTCCTGTGGCACTGCCTTTCAGCCATGGCCAGCCACTCTGGGGGAGAAGCTTGGGGCATTGTAACCATTTGAATGGCAGAAGAGCTGAAATTTCAGGTTTAGTTCTAACCTGTAGGAGAAAGGCAGCCACCATCTCCAAGAGTTACGAGCAGAGAAATGTCTCACAGTTCTGTGCTCAGAACAGTGAACCCATTCATGCACTTGCTAAAGGTGCCTCTGTCAGGGACTCTGAACTCAGTGAAGAAGGTTGCTGCTGCTCCCCCAGTTACAGAGAGCTTTACTGAGAATCAGATATCCAAAACAGCTCCTGCTGCCATGCTTGTGTGCTGTGCTGCCGGGCACAACTGATGCCATGGTGGCATGGGATGTACGGAAAAGAGATGGGCAATCATCCCTCTGTAAAAAAGATGCATCCACAGAGGAGGCAGAGTAGTAGCTGCTCCTGTGTGTATAAGGGACACTGACAAGGCTTGGATTAATCATTGTCAAAGAGCAGGTAAGAGACAATAGTGAGAATTTTCATCACTACTGAAATGGGACACGAAAATGTGCCAGTTTGCAAAAAGCTGATTCTTGCAAAAAGTGATGTAGACCTGAAAGTCTAATAAAGGTACTTGTGACCTTGACCTTTSTTTTACAGCTGTAAATATTAGTATTTAGTTTCTAAAATTTGAATTAAAACACCATGATTGCTTATAGGAAAAATGTGTTTGTAATTATTTACAGGCAGGAGATTTTATATGCAAGTAGAGAACTTAATGCTGAAAATCTGGGYCTAGAAAAATTAAAAATGGATGTTCCAGTCAATATTTCCCAAACATTTCTCTGTTGGAGTTTTGGCCTAGCTTTTCTGTTTTAACAGTTGCATTTTGGTGAGGCACCTGTAGAAGTACATTTTGCTCTAAAATGGGACTTTGGCTACAGTGCAGCAGAAGAAACCAGCTCTGACATTTTTATGATCCCCAAACACAGGCAGCCATTCAGGCTACAGACACAGGAGTCGTCATTCATACAGTCCTAGCTGCTGCTCTGGTTTGGYTTTCTGCCACACCTGTGAGGAGATCTTGCCTTTAGCAAGTTCCCTGTCTAACAAGATTCCCAGCCAAGACCGTGACCATGGCTGGGAGAGCATTTTTCATTCAGACACCTCTGGTTTGAAGAGCCCTGCTGTAAATTCACAGCACCCAATTGTTGATTTTCTTTTTTTTCTTGGGCTTCTAAAATCCTGATAAACCCTCAGACTGAGGCTCTGTGCATACACCTGTGCACAGCTTGAGGAAGCTTTCTCTCTATTTCTCTTCCTRTGTTCCTTGGAATTCCTACTAGGATAAGTCAGTGGGAAGACTGAAAACAGAGCACACCACCAGAAAAGATGATTCTTTGTTCTTGCCTCAGCCAGTCATGTTGGCCAWCCTCGATGTCTTCAGTGAGGGCACAAGGGAAGCTGCAGGCACCTTGTGCTGCAGCTTCTCCTTTCCTCCAAGGACTGTCACTTTCAGCAGCCCTGTGCGGAGAAGGAATCCAGCCCATTAACTAATTTATCAACATTTACATTGCAAATATTATCTAATTAAATAATACTGCTTCTTTAGCATTTACTGCATATCTCTAGGCCAGAGTTTGCTAGCTGGATAAAATATCTCAAAGGAGCTTAGGAGTTTAGCTTTCCAGTCACTCATTCCATTTGGTGTTATCTATGTTTATTTTTTCTCCCCCACCTACAGATACACTAAGCAATGAAAACAAGCTGCAAATCCACATACTTGCCTTTGGAGTCTCTGATCCTTAAGACAAATCTACAGTTATTAAAACAGTTATCAGACACTTACAATCTAAGTGTTGCTAATGGATTTTTTTGTCTCCTTCTCCTTTCTACCCTTCATAATTTATGCAACATTTGTTCACAGAAGTGCAGTTCTGGCTGATGCAGCAGCAAAAAGAAGCTAACTTACCTGMAGCAAAATAATAACAGATCTTTGGGGAAATCCCACCATGAACTGAGCCAAGAGTAAGAAAAGCAGAAGTTTAGAAAGCTGGACTGAAATGAATCCAAGCAAAACATGCATACACCAGCTACTTCGTTTCAAAGGAGGCAGGTGGCAGGCTTACGTTCTCCTGTTCTTCAGCTGCCCATTTCCTTTTGTGGTCATTTTTCATATGAGTTTCTTCCTTTTCTTGCAAGGCAAAATCTGAATATATTCCTTCTGTACTGTGCTTGCAGTTTCCAAGTCAGCTTACACATAAAATAATTCAACCGCAGCTTCCTACATTCCAAGTTTATCTTGCTTCTGCAATCRCTTTCCTCTCCTCTCTTTTGGATACTTCAGCATCAGGAGGATGTGGGCAAATCAAAGGGAACTGAGAGAAAACAAGCTGAAGGAATTAAGAGACTGAATGAAGGCTCATTTAAATCTGGGTTATTTATGACACAGGGAAATGCAATATCTGTCCAGCATTCATTTATTTGGAATGAAACAATAGTTGAAAGATTCTATCCAAGACTCTCAGTGTTTTAGCACTCTGTCAGCAGCACAGCTCAATCACAGATGTATTGAACAATCAGTTCAGGAGAGTTCAGTCAGTCAAACACATATAAAAGCCTTCTACTTTTCCAGTGCTAGGAAAKAGATGCTTTTCTCTTTATCTTTTAAACGTTCTATCAAGCAGGTCTTCTGTGCAGCCAGAGGTAACTTAATTCTTATTATCTGAGACCATAGGAAAATGAAGTGTACTGGCATTTAAATATTCCAAGAATTCAGAAGGGAGAACAAACACTGAAAGTAGAAARTGAAGGTGTAGCTGGGGATGGACTAAAGGAAAAAAATGTCACACAAGTATCAGAAACTCAAATCTTACTAATGAGAAAAGATCAGCAAGAAAAGATGCAATTTGTCATGGAAATATTTTAAATCTGAAGATTTTGGACTGGAAAAACTGAAATTGCAAATACATTAGAGGATTTGCTATTACTTTACAATTATTTCTTTTGTTTTTAACAGCACAAAGAAGGGCARGATGGACAAATACTGAGGTCAGAGTGATCATTCAAATGACTGCTCCATATGCAACAAAAAAATAAGGTGCCTATTTTGCCAAAGGATCAATTCAATGYCTTAAAGGTTGTTCTTACTTCTAGGTCATTTGCTTTACTATGACTGCATAATTGCAGGGGCAGAAATAGATGAGACTCATGTCTTCAGGCAGAGCACACATATTTTGGATGTGTGTTCGGCTCTGAGGACAAGGAAGCAATAATGTTATTGTAATTATGGGTTGTGTAAGCCTTGTTCAGCTTTATGATACACAATATGCACTTATGTAGTTGGATAACAAAAAGTTGTGTCKTATTTGTGAAAAACACCTTTTGCTTCAGCCTGGAGAGAGATTCACAAGAATATCTTTCAGATRTTCTTGCGAGCATTCATGCTGCATCTCAGTGATAGCTCCTGCTGCATTATGTCTTAAGGCAGCGCCATTTCAGCACAGAAGTCTCAAGGAAAAAATGAGTCATTTSTAAAAAAAGTGAACTAAACCAAACTGTTCCATGTGTTGCACAGCTAGTGAAGGTTTATTGCCTTTGGGTTTGTATCCTGTGTCCTCCAGCACCACAGTAAATCTACATTTGTTCTTAATCTCACTCCTTCACATCCCTAAATTTTCTGTATAAGTGTGAGCCCAGATCTCTAGTGTGTGGTACCTCCCAATACTTCCATGCCATGTTCTTGCATTAGCTGCAGCTRCCTTCCATGTCCCCTGGTGCTTGCAGAATCTTTCCTCAACCTCTCTGCTCCCCGTGATGCTGCTCTCTCTCTCCACCCTTGCTTCAAAAGGGGGGATTGCCCACTGCAACAGCCTGAGATATTTCCTCTCATCGCTAAGGAGCCAGACTTTGCAGGGTCTGGAGGGATTGATAGAGCAGGGCTTCATTCCCATCCTGTGGCCAGGAGCCCAGACAGACACGATGGCTCTCTCACTGTCACAGCATAGCCATGAGCAGGCTCATCTGCACTGAACTGTCTCTYCTGAATGGGATCTTTCTACACTGGTAAACATCAAATTTGAATATACTTGATAGGTCTTAAACATTTAATCCTTTGTCAAATTTGCTAAACCTTCATCACAACTTCTCAAATTCCTGGGTGGAGACATGAGTGGATAGACTGATGGACACAAACAGCACTGTTTCAATATCTCATCACATTTCATTAGACAACCAGGGTAAGAATCTCAGAAACTGGAAAAGCAGCACTGCCTCTATCTCACCAAAGYAGCTACTGAAACAATATAGGATTTGTTACCCCTGTTTCTCAGAAAAAAGGCTTACTTCCATAATTAGTTCTACACTTGCTAGACCAAAGCATGAAAYCATATTTTTCTGTTCCAACTTATCTGGACATCATTGTCTCCTAATTTTCTCTACTGAGGGAACGCAGATACACACAAACATATACACACCCGCACACCTAAAATGCTTATGTCTCACTTGCATGGTCAGTAATTTAGCATAGTTATTCAAGAACTAATTGGAGATTATTTTTTTTCCTCAGGAAAGCAAGACTATTTTCAACATCATAAAAATTTAAAATAATCCAGGTTGGCAATTTAAAGTTATTACTGGATTCATTAAAGCTTCAATATCCTACCTACTGCTGAGCTGCTGACAGGACGAGATTTAGCTGAAATCAGTGGATCCAATTAGAGCCAGGGGTTCACACATTGAGCACTTCCAGAGTACAAATTATTGGTGACATTTCTAAACAGTGATTGACACYGAAGCCAGCACAGGTTTCCTATACTGCTATGGAATGACATTATGAAAAGAAGTGGACTTTGTAACCTTTCCATGATACTGGCAAAAAAAATCAACTTCCACTTTTTTGTTATCCTTCATTTTTCAGCACAGACTTTTTTTTTCCAGAACAATTGGACAGTCCCAACATAAATCAGGATTCTAAACTGTATTAAAATTTATGAAGTCTGTGGTTGCAAAGGACCACCTTCAGACCTGGGGATTGTTAGATTTACCTTTGTGCAGAAAAATCAGCCTGCTGCACAGATCCTAACAGTTGCTTAAGTCTCTATTAGTCAACCTACTATTGTGAAAAGGAATGGTTTAGATGTTGTGTGTTTATTCATTTTCGTCCCTTATACAATGATTTCTTTGGAATGTTTTTCTAATCTAATTAAAATTCATTTTGGTGTGTCATTTATTAGCTCAGCTGATTCCCAGTTACATCTCCCTGCAAACCTTGTCTCYGCTGGAATATTATAAGCCCATTCCAAATATAAATAATTAATAAGACAAGCRTGCCTTTCTTATCATGGGTTGTGTGTTATCAACAGACTCACAACTCATGTTTGGTGCTGCAATCACTTTGCTTCCAGCAGCCACTCAARTATCAGTCCTTCTGCCTGCTGTTGCAGGGGAGCAGATTTAACCATCTTGGATGTCCTATGTGGTAAGATAAGGAGGCATGTGTGTGWGAGAAGTCAAGGTCAATTATCTCAGCGTCGTTTTTCTGTTATTGGTATAACAAATTGTTAAACATTTAGGCCCTGATCTMGTAATTATTCTGTGTGCAAAAATCAGATAGACATCAAAGTGAATTAGTTCAGCACAGAAAGGGAGTGCAAGATCCCTTGCATCCAGCAAAATRTTTAATATTTCAAGTGTATCATTCTTCACAATGCTTCTCTGTCAAAGTAAATGAAGCAGAGTAATGTACATTGGGAAAAAAAGAATCAACCAGTTCCATTTCCGCCTTCCCCATATAAATAAATACTAAAGATTSCAAGACATGAATGAAACCCCTGAGGAATTAAACCTGATTGGTAAAATTTTGCCTAAGGTGTTGTAATAGACACCACAAAATACATGTTCAGTCACTGAGTCTCCACTAYATTCCTCATTATAGCTGCAACTGGCTGAATTATTCATTAGAGATAACACACCCTGTGAATTTATCATTATATTATTTATATGCTAGAAATGATCACCTAAGGCTGATGGCATTTGTTTATGTTCCCCTCTATATGACCAAAACTTTGTATAGAGGGRCACATTTTTCATTTGCAAACTGGCCAACAACAACAACGATATTGATATTGATATTAATAATAACAACAACAAGAATATTTTCTGCTCAAATGAATACTTTCTGCTCTGTAAATAAAGTCTCATTCTGTCTGAGCCCATGAAAACATCATTCTTCATGAATGTGAGCAAAGCAAAAAATGATTCTGAGTTGCATCAAGTGCTGGTGTATTGTAATAGAAACTCAAGGTAAGGTTCCACTGCCAAAGACATAATTGAAAACAGTACAGAAGGGCTCAATAAACCTGAACATGCAGTGCTGCTTGTTCAGTGGTTTACCCCAAGGTTCAGTGGTTTACCCCAAGGGAACTTGTGTCCTTCCCCAACAACAGAGCTGAGGAATGTCTGTCGGTTGTGCATAGGAGTCCCCATCTTCCCTGTCAGTCTGTAGTCTGTAGTAGTGCAAAAAAGGTTTCCAAATACTCTGTTGGTCTGCTCCTAAAACCCCTTGCTTTAGTCCTGAAGTGCTCTCAGTGTATCAGCACAGTATTTATGGATCACCCAGACCAATGATCCTGTCAGTGGAACAGCAATATTGATCAGGGCTCTAAGCTGAGGTACTTGGGTTCATATTTGGCTAAAGTCGAGGTTCACCATTTTCCTCCCTGTTTTTGTAGCTCAGAGGATTACTCCCTCCGCCTTAGTGGGTCTCACAAAATTGTGTTTTCTTCAGTGTCTCCTCCATAATTCTTTCTATTACAGCTTTCAGACATATCAGGGAAAATACCCTCGRTTTGGTCCTCAAGCTTTTTGGAAATTTGACTGATTCCCAGTTCTCTCCTTCGAAACGGATGTATTTCCTTCCTTATTCCCTTAAAGACTCTTATGTCCACGCATTCCTGGCTTTCCTAGATCCTGGCTACGAAGATGTCTCACATGATAGTTGACTGTAACCTTCTCCATATAAATATCCTGAGACAAAACCCGAGGGGAGGCCACCAGAATCCTATTGCACAATATCCACCATTCCATCTGGGATGCATAAAATTCCTAAACACTGTGGTTTTTTGCCTAAAGATGCATCCAATCTTCCTAGCTGTAACTGCACTACTGAACAAACAAGTCCTTTGCTGCCAGAAATCCCATCCAAAAATAACCRTCCCATAGACTCTTGGTTGAACTTGAATCAAACAGTGGCCTGAGAGCTCTAACGGAGATCTCTGCAACAKCTGACCACTGCAGCAACTTTTGGAGGTTGTGTCTGTTAGATTGTACGTTTCCCTTCTAAAATCTCTTTAAGATGTGCATGTTTAAAAGTTATGTTCCTGTTACAAACTGCCCTTAAGCTGGGTTATGTGACTCTACCACCARCTGCTGCTAAACAATTACTAACCTGACAAGCCGCCAGTAGAAAAAGAGTATTTTTCTTAACCAGCTCTTTTCTCATCTTCTATCACATTAGAGTGGCTGCACAAGACAATCTCACTGCAGAGATGTGCTGGAGGCAATTTTATTCCTGAACTGACCATCAAAATTGGCTTCAGAAAACTCCTGGAGCCTCTGCCCTTTCTTCCCCCAGGAACCACCTGTGTTCGGCTGGACAGGCAGAGGTTTCTCAGGTTTGCTCAGGCTTGCACCCAGAAGACAACAAGGAAAGGGAGAAAATAACCTTTGCTGGCTCACTTCATTCCCCTAATGCATATCACACCCCATCATTTTTCTTTTAGCAGCACCTCCCTTCTCTTGATCCAGGCAATGAAAAGAGCTGCTGGACCTTTCACATTCCTCTGGAGGCCTCTGCACCAAAGCTTCATGCACAGAAAGAAAATTCCACTAAAGGATAGAAGTAAGGTCCACAGGGCCAAAGAGATGCTCTGTTCATCCAGCTTCTCTAAATTCTCAAAACACTTGGCCAGTCTTCATCTCCTGGATTCTCTTTCTCCTTCCAACAWGAGAGTTCATCTTCCCAGGTCACACACAGGAAAGCTCTGCTTACACCACAGAGACGCTGTTACTGCTCCCATGGCTGTGTTCTGCAGCCTTCTGAGARCAGAGAGGAGCTCACAGTGTACTCCAAGACAGCAGCTGCTTTTTTTATAGCAGAATGTATTTGCTTGGCTTTGGCACCGGACTAGCCACATCCTCAAAGCTTACAATCATTTTGGAGCAAAAGCAGAGTTTGTTCCCACAGACCTGCAGTAGATATTCTGGAAATATCCTTCTGATCTACTCATTCTCCCATGCTGTGTTTTCCTCAGTCTGTGCTTTTTTTCTGACAGTTTCATAATTCTTCTGTGGGAAACCTCCCAAGTCCTCAGACCYTGATTCCAGCTCCAGTATTTTTCCCAGATATAGTACAAACTTATGCCACAGTAAATATGTTTGTGAAAGTCCAAAGACATTCCTGCACTTCCTTGTTTTAGGCAATATATAACAAATATAAATTTTCCCTGGAGCTGCATCAGTGTTTAATGTTTCAGAGCTTTTAGTAACCAGAGATTCAGTGTAGCACTTCTCTCCTTTTAAAGGGAAGCAGACAATGGACCTGAAGAAACTGTAGTACTTATTTAGAAGTCTCTGTCACATCCATAATACCTACCCATCCCAAGAACCTGATGTCACTACACCTTTAATTGTGCTTATAACAATAAGCACATRACCCTTTCCTTTCCAGATCCCTTTCCCTCAGCTGTCAATCCAATAGTAACACTCTGGTGTGCCTGGTTCCCCTCTCTTCTTTGTTCTCCCAGGCCACTTTCTGGACCCTTAAAGGACAGCATTTGCATGGCCCAGAGACAGGGAAACCCTTGCAGGATGCTTAGAGTCCTCTGGTTCAGGAAGGAGGAATTAAAGAATTAATAAGGAATTAAGCCTTTCCTCATTATAGTCTGTTTATGAGGACAGACAYTTTTCCTTATGAATATTATTTCTAATCATGCATAGAATATCTTGAATTGGAAGCACCCACATGCATCATCAAAGCCCAGCTCCTACACTTTCCTTCTCAGAAGGTACCACTTGCAKGGGCAATCTTTTATTCAGTGCCCTTCCTTGCTAGGTGTGTGATGAAGAGTCTCTCTAGACATTGCACATGAAAATAGGTTCACTATTCACACCAGGAYGTTAAGGGAACTTCCATTTTCAGGAGCTCTGGCACTCAGCAGACTCTTGTAAGCACTGACATAACTCAGTAGTTAGGCAGAATATTGAGCTAGCCAAAGAAAACCAACAGTTTTGAGGGGTCTTTGTGAGTTCAGTAGTCTCAGTGAAGAGCTCAGGGGTGCCAGAGTTAGTGCAAACTGGGGCAGAGGAAGGGAAGGATGCACAAGGCACAGGAGCCAGGAGCAGGGAGAACTGGGGACAAGGCATTGAAATAATGTGTCCCTCCTGCAGGAGCAGGAAACAGTCAGCCAGTTCTGTTGTCCTCTTATCTTCYCCTCTGGATGCATTTTCAGGCTGTTCATCACCAAGCCTCACTGGCTGAGGCACTGGGAAGGGGAGCTGAGGAAGGCTGTATTAATCAAGACAAAAAAGGTATCTTTACAATCTAGCCCTGAGGTGGACATTCTTCTGCCAATAAATACCACTTCAGATGTCATAATTTCACTGCTCTCTAAAGCTCTTGAAGAAAAGGCCTCCTTCTGAAGCTGTGAGGGAAGTTTCCTTTCTTGACAAGAGAGCTGCCTTCACTGAATTTGGCCACGTTGAGGTGGCTGAATTGAGAAATGCATCTCCACCCCTGCTCAGTGAGTTCAGTCAGGCAGTAATTTTGCCATGCACTGGGGAGGTGACAGGCCCTGCRCCACAAACAGCCAGCAGACAGATTGCACAGCAGGGTATTCAATTTTATTGGAAAAGACTTCTGAATAGCAAATACATTAATGGGATCCAGAATCAGATCTTAACTTGCAAACAAGGCAAAAAAGCTACATTTGCTGCGTAGTTTAWTTCCAATAAATAATATAACCTCTTCCAATAAAAAGTTCTGCATTCGGAAACAGAGAATTGRCTTTGCAGAAATTATTCCCAGTGCAGCATTTGTTCAAAGGCATCTCCACTGGATTCCGGAGGGCAGCACAAGTTTCARTAAAATAGTTTGGATGTCCTGTGAAATGTTAGCTTCAAAATCTCAGCTGCAAAATCTCCTCTGCTCTTTGAGCTCAAGCTGGTACATAAAATAATGAGAGCTTCAGGCATCTCCTTCTCTCAAAGCTGTAATTTATGTCAATAGAAGGAGGGAATTAGTGCAAAGCATAAATTATCCTTTCACTACAATACTGCTTTCCAAAATGCTCATTTCAACAAACCCAGTACAGACCTCAGCAATATTAAAGTTAYATTGATCAACAAGTGATAAAAGAATCTTTAAAAAATAACAACATAAACCCAGGGTGTTAAAAGCATCCACAGGAAAGTGCAAGACTTCTGAATATACGCTTACTCTTTCCACCATTCATTTTCCTTTGTCCTTAAAGAAATTCAAATTAATTATAAAAATGAGGACATTCCTAATGGGATTTTTACTGAAATGTTACAAGGCTTAATTTGTGTGAAAGTACCAACAAGTTTATTCATTTTGTAGGAGTGTGGAATTTGCTTCACGTAATACTCAGGACTTAGCTACAGCTTTGATAGAAATGTTATTTGGTAATTATCTGCTCTTCCCTCGGGGACAAAGTAATTAATTCTGTTCTGCAGTTCACAGCATATTCTGKTTTTACACACATATGAAGGATGAATTTTGGAAGATTATGATCAATAGTTACTTTATTGACAACCAATAACTCATCATCCTGACAGCTCCATGACTTTTAAAGAAAATTCAGGAACACAGAAGTCAAACTTCACTTCTTAACCTTTTTATTTGTATATTGGGAAAGGGGGCAGGGGGGAGAGAGAATAAATCTAAATGAAAACATAAACTTTAAATTAGGTTTCATGAAGGAATTAGATGACATTTCGTACATAAGCAAACAGACCCCCAAAATTTATATTTTAATAACTTACAGCTAAAGTAAAGCCCATATGTTTTCCCCTGTTTGTTGGTTCTTTATTTCTTTTCTTTAGRGTAGAGAATAATTTAAAGTTCAGGTTAAATACAAGTTTGAACAATAAATTTTAGGCATAGGTGAGGAGCTGGACCTCCCCTAAGGTATAGTTTAAGGCACATGACTTTTTTGTCCATTACAGAGCAGCTCTGTGTGTTTGGAGTCAAGGTGTTCATCACAGCCTACCCTTAACCAGTCTGGGGAGTTTCATACTTTGGAAGAATATGCACAGAACTACATACCAGTTTCTAAAAACCCAAATACAGAGATCCTGCAGATGCTGTCTTTGTGAAGAGGAAGGCAAAAATGTTCCTATCAGTTTTTCTGGACCCAAAAMTTTCTTAGTGGAAGGCACTGCTTTCAAGAAAAATGCTTTAAGTAATTGCTTTTGCAGACATTGTTTGCCTGCAACAAGGGAAGAACCATCTTCCACCAGGGCTGTGGGGGAAAGGGGTCACCTCCAGGGATTTTCATATAAGATCTGACTCAATCTCCATCCCAAATGCCACAGTCTGGGTAAGACATTTTGGCTAAAGACTTGATTTCCTTCATGGATTTTTTACAAACAAAATCTTCTGGTATAGACGCAAAAAAGCAGCATGGATTTTCCTTTTTTCAGCCTAGCCTATCTCTTGACAGATCCAGAGAAACATTCATCACAAAAAAACCCTCCTGTATAACCAACTGTCCCCTCCAGGAAAGGTCGCTTCTGCTGCATGTATTGTACTCTGCAGTATAAACATGATTATTGTTTCTTGGATTCTGCTTTCCCAATTGAAAAATATTGGTAATGATTACAATAATAGCATTTCCTACCCAACAGAAGAATTGTGTCAACAAATACATTCAAAAATTGTCAAAGAATGGAGCTATAGGAACAAAAATACCAATACTGTAGTGAGAAACTAGGAACTTAATGTTCTTAAGTTTTCACTGCCCAAAAACAAAGTCAGCTCTGAAACAACTGAAATTCTCATTTATTCCATCAGCAACTAAGGGACTTGGCAGCAGCTGCTGAATTGGTGCTGGCCTTAGYCAGTTTTAAAAAAGCTCATGGATGTAATCTGCCAATAAGCCAACAATTAGATGTTTTACAGGAAACTATTCCATTGACAAAAATTAAGTTTAGGAAGAAAGAGCTGGAGGACTGGAACTGGCTGCATTTCACAACAGTGCCGGTAATAAATCTTGACAATAAAAGGGAATGAAATACTTAAGCCAGAAAAGTGAAATCACTAAAAATAAAACTAGAGACAAATTACATTAATCTCCCAGATCTCATTCGAATATCTGACTGGAAAAATTTCCTACCACAATAGCTGCAGCATCCCAAGAGATCCACATCTGCCTTCACCCATGCAACTCTGCCAATACAGAAGACAAATAATGAGTGATGTTCCTGTCCTCATTATGTGTGCTTCAGCTCRTGGCCAAGATAAAACACTCGGTGTGGATAAGTAAACAGCAGTTATGTCCAACAAAGATGCCCCTCGAGGATGCTGCCCAGACTCAGAGTGACAATTGTGGAAAAAAACAAAACAAAACAAACCAACAAACAAACCAGAATTACCAGACCATCAAATGCCTGAAAAAAACCCTTCCAAGCCCAGACCACAGAACTCCCCCATTTTTCTGCACAAGGCACAGCCTGGCTCTGGCAGTGCAAACACCCACTCKTGCTCCAGAGAGCCAGGGACTCAGGATGTGAGCACTCCTTGTGCTCACCACATGAGTATTAGCACCTTCTGGTAAACCCAGTCTGGTTCTTTCATCACAGCCAGGAAATAAACATTGTGCCAAACAAAGGAGAAACCAAGAATCAATCGGCCTCTTTTTCTTTTCTCATCTTCTGCCTGTTTTAGCACACATCTCACCCAAGGCCAAAGCACACAACTTGCAGCATGAAGGTGGCTGCAGTCTTCCTCTTCCTGCTTTACCAYTCCTTCTCCTGAACATGAGGTACCATGGAGTTTCTGGAAGCACAGCCTTGCCTGCAGCATCCTGGCATGTACATTGCCCAGGATACACATATCCTGCTGCATGCTGGATCTCACTGTGCTGAGCACAGCCAGTCAACACCACGGGGTCTGATCCCCACAGAGCAGAGCAGCACAAAGCTGGTTTCTTGCTTGGTTCACACAGCAGCTTCCTCAGGATTAGTTATCGCTGCACKCAGCCTCATTAGCATGCCCTTCCTCGCCACTGAGAAGCAGGGCTAATTACTSTGGATGCAAGAGTGGCTGATAAAGTCATAGGGTCTTGCTGTTCTGGTGCTATTTTAGTTGATACCAGTTTGGGATTACYCACAGCACCCTATACTGAGTAGCATGAACGAAGTGAGGAATAATGAGGTGCAAAAACTCCTTTTGCTTTTTTCGTACTTCAGCAAAGGTTTGGGTCACAMTTGATTTCAATACAGGTTGAAGGTTGGGGTCAAGTTTCACTGGGGACAACTCAGCTTTTCATATCCTAATTGCTCAAGCCTATTTTTCATGATTAATTCTCTCATCAGTGCTTCAAGGTCTTCAGGGATTTTGGCAAAGATGACTGCGTTATCAGCTGATCTAATGTGGCTTAGGTGTTCCCATTTATCATGATGCCCTTTCCCTCTCTATTCAAGGTTTTTATAAACTTTTCCAAGCACGAGGTGAATTGTTCCAGAGTGACAATATCTTCTTGTCTATTCTATTCTTTCTTTTGATCTCTTCACTTTTCTTGTCAATGCTTAAATGTCACTGCAACACAMTGTTCACGTGCTCTGGGATCCTGAGAAACCCTTCTTCTTATTCAGTGTTTCTCATGCTGACTGTGTCCAGGTTTTTTGGGTGTACACCATTTCCATTACACACCTCATTAGGGGCGTGCACCTGCTCCCATCCAAGCCAATGGCAAGATTCCCACTTACTTCAGTAAAAGCAGGTTTGGACYCAGTGGTATGCCAGCTGATAAATTAACTTTCAGACAAAACCCAAAGAGGCAGGAAATCTTCCAGGATTATGATTTGCCATTTGAACAAAGGGAGATTTTTGCAATTGAAGTTGTTGATAACCYTTTTGTATATAATAAATTGCTCCCCTGTTTAGCCACTGCTGAAGAGCTGAATGAAAATAGACTCTCTAAAGGTGTTAATAAATAAAATAAAATAGAGTCTAGTAGCTTCTCCATAAAGTGAACTGCATTAATGTAGACACCATTAACACTGTAGATTGCAATTTCTTAAGATGGAAAGTGATTCCTGCTTTTTGAAATGAGTGGAAGTCCATTACAAAATGACCAATACAGGATATTCTCCAAGTAATGTCACTGCAGTAAATTGCAACTAAATACAATGAACGAACATATGGAAAACCACAAAATAGCATTTTGTTCTCTGTGGTAATTATYAAAGAAAGCATGTATTTTTTCTTTTTAGAGTTTAAGGACATGGAATGAAAAATAGGAGTTGATCTATCTTTAATATTATTCTACCATGATTACTATTTTGACCTTGTGGAGATGCTTCTTCTATGARAGATAGAAGGAGATTTTAGCATGCAGCAGTTTAAAATAGAAGATAAGCTTAATCTTCCTTTACAGTCAACACCAGTCTCTCATTTCTGTAACCTAGGGTGTTTTTTCCCCAAGCATTCAAACAAATCAGGACATATTGAGAGCTGGTTTGTAAAATGAAACACAAGACAATCTACATTCCTTCTAAATTGGAGTTATTATAATAAGYCAAAATCTTCAGTAAATCAATATCTGATCAGAATTTTCTGAAAGTCGAAAAAAATTTCTACTAATACTTGTATGACTCATGACTGGCTATATTGTCAGTTTTTGATCCCAAACATGAATTTCTACTTTCACTGGCTGCAGAACTGTAATATAGATTAATGTCCACTGAGCTATAGTTTGAGATGAAATTAATCTCCCTCATGATGTAAACCAAATTTAAGTCCTAGCCTCCAGAAATTGTTCCATTAATGAATTTCTTCACTAGTCCTTCATCAGAAATAACGAACCCAGTCTGAAAATCTTTAATCAAATTCCCATGGAGCTCATTAAAGAAACTGGAAGTTTCTCTCAGTGAATACAGGATCAAATATATTCTTGGTATCACTGCTACTGCAGTGAGTTTTATCCATCAGCTTGTAGCTCCTGTGTGTTGAGGATATCTGTGTATTGCCCRGAGCATAGCAGGCACAGGCACAAAAGGCAGCACAGGCAGAACTGAAGGAAACTCTTCTTGGTGTTCAGCAAGTGTCAGATAAAGCAGCCTAATGTTATTCCTTGTCAGCACTGTACAACCCCAGGCTTCCCTTCCCCAGGGAGCCTTTCCCTCCAGACTGGGAGGTCAGTTACCATGACTGCACTTCACACAYCTTTGCTGCTCGATATCATGCTTCAGACTGCTTATTATGGAGGGACTCAGATATCAATTGCACCAGGTGAAAAAGTCTGAATCTTACTGTTAGTGATTTGAGAGGTTATAGCCATGGAAAGTACGACACAGATCTTCACCACCCCCACTAGTCATGGCTTTCATTAATGACTTGATCAGTGCTCTGGGAGAGCAAAGGCTTTCAGRAGGCTTCAGCCCAGCTTCCTTCATTTGGTTTTCACAGCAAAGGTCACTGAGGTCTCCTTCTCTTTACCAACAAATGCCTGTGGGACATTAAAAAGATGAAAGTCCCATGGACCCCTCAGTGATGCTCTCCACTGTGAGGTTATGTTCCACACGAGGTTATTCACGTTGGCTATCAGCAGCACTGATCTTCCTGAATAACGCAGTCAATTTTGCCGTGCACTTGACACACAATGCACTGATTCCTTGGCTCCTGAGAACAGACTAATTGAGAGGGTGTGCTGTATTACAGAACACGATTTGCTTAAAAAGATTACCATCTAGCTCATTAATTTTACATTACCATACCATGCTTCTATTGACGTTATCACAATGCTTTCTACAACTACTTACAGTGATAGAAAAATGCACAGAGATCACACAGCCATTAAGGTGATGAAAAGATTTTTAGAGCTGTTATTATTTATTTATGTTGTAACAATGCCTCCTGGTCTTGGTCAATATTGGGGCTCCTGTGCCAAGCTGGAAAATGTGTTCCCTTTCCTGAAAAATTTGGTGTCTAATTATTCCTGGAAACAACAAATATGACACARACAAATAGAAAGAGGGGGAAAAGCAATACTTATGACTTRCATTTAAACAAAMCAAATATTTACACAACTGGAGACCTTACGTGCATTTTATAAATTACATTAAAGAACAACAGGAGTGAACAACAACAGAGTRGAAGTGATTGGCAAGGGGACAACTAAGAAAAGAGCAGGCTGGTGAGAGTTTTCATCCTGAAGGGAGAGCCTGGGATAGTATTTGAAGGAAAAGAATTCAAATAGATCAGATAGAATCTGATCTCATCAGCGAAGCCAATGCTGCAGTGTTAGCATAATTAGCTATAATATTTCTGAYTAGTAATGGCAATATTACAATAATTTGTGAAGTGTCCTAGAGAAGGAACTAGATTAAATGAGTATCAAATAGTGTAAGGGAGCATCAGTATTCTAAGGGTTTTTTCTGGGAGAAGCCAAGGAGATTCTGTCAGCAGAGAACTGAAAGAGCCAGAAGAGATCCAGGTCACTTCTCTTCAAATGCCATTGCTGACCTGGTCTAAATTAACTGTTTCCATTTTAAAAAGAATTCTGAAATTCCAAGTAATACAGCCTTTCATTTCAGAATGAAATGCTAAGTAGAAATTGCTGTTGAAAATTAATTGTARTAAGATTCTRCTTGAAAGAATGAAAACATTCCATKGAAAGAAAATGACAGGAAATTCTGCAGCACAACCATATGTGCCCAGTACCATCTGAGACACCCACAACAACATTTGGAAGAAGCACAAGCTGTGAGGTACCTGGCATGGCTCTTTTGACTGCAGGAAGTTATGGGAGTGCTGTAATTTACAGCGGAGTTTGGAAAACTGCTGCCTGCTCTTCCACAGCAAAGGGTTTGAAGCCATGAGATCGCTGGTTCAGAGGGGAACCTGCAGGGCTGCCAAACACAGAGTTTCAGGAGTGCATAACAGAGCTGAAGGCCTCAGGGCTTCCAGGCTGTGGCTGCAGAGCCAGGAGACTACAGCAGCAAGGTTTGCCTTTCCCTGGCTCCGTGATCCTGCACAGTGCGCTAGAATCTTCCTGTCGTTCCCAGTTTCATCTTTTCCTGCTGTTTGTAACAATATCCAAAGGTCTGATGGGCAGCACAACAGCTCTGAGTGTGGTTCCTGACTGTCAGTGTTGCAAGGGAGATATAGAGGTGGTGCTCCTGGAACTCCAGGATGGCCAGTTCACATTAGGAACCACTGCACGCTGAAGAATCTCAGCTGAAAAGGAAGATGAGCSTGGAGTTCAGATCTCACCTGCAGAGTTGATCCAAAGCTCCTCTGGTTCATGCAGGTATGGCAGGGAGTCTGCAGACTCACAGGAAATCCAGCCCCAGGGCACCAGCGTGACAGTTTGTCAAAATGGCAGATTCTGCACAACAAAGCCTCTGGAAGCCCTTAAGATGAGCTGGCAAGAACTCAAGCATGCTGCTATCAGAAACCCACCTGTGCTTCCCCTTGTAGTTAGTCGGGAACGACATATTTCCAGAACACAATCTGGATTTCATAATAGAAWCTCAGTTGGAAATACCCAATGCACTCAAACAGGAAGGTCAAGCAGTGAAGATAGGAGATAAGGAAAAATTAGACCRCTTAATCAGCTGTCCCCTGTGGCTAGACATAAGCAATAAAAATATAGTGAAATAACSTGTAAAGGACCAACAGAAAGGAAATACATATGTTTAAAACTACTATTCATCCTAACAGCTTTTTATACGTACAAAAACCCCAACAGCTTTATAGTTCTACCATAAATTCTCCCTGCAGCACAATCTGGGRCATTACACAGCATTAGCTTACCCGTAGTAGCTGATATTGGGTTTTACTTTCCCCTCACTGGTGTGGTTTCCGCTCAGAAGTGATGCAGCTGCCGTGATGCTCCTAAAGACATTTGTCCCTTTGTCTCACAGACGTGGTTTCAATTAAGTTTAATTACAGCCACTGCAGTTTTAGACCAAAGTCTACTTCACACCATGGGTAGTTTCTATTGCAGGACAGCTCAAATCTGAAAGCTCTACAAGAACAGAAAAGCTGCTGCCACTCCAGTAGTATTATTTGCAGTCACAATGGGTGAATTTCCAAGT
>NW_026623686.1:339758-452869 GCF_030028575.1 Malurus melanocephalus | reverse complement strand
TTTTTTTTTAGCACGATTTGAGGCTTATTCAGGGCTTCACTGCTGCAACCTGTAAGCAAGGAGAAAGATGGAGAGAGTAAAAGATGAAAGCAGATCTCCTGAGGCAGACTTTTATCATGAATCTCACCATCTCTGATGCTTTTTTGGAAACCCCAGCTCCTGCTGTCAGTTGATTATAAAGACCAGATTCCTTTTTTCCTTAAAAAAAAAAAAGTTATTATCACTGACAATTACAGAGAAAAGTCATGAAAAACATGACTGAAGTATTCCTGCAGGGCTCCAAGGAGGAGGCAAAGGAAAAGAGTSGAGGAGTTATTTCTCTGACAACCTTATTTTGAGCAAAACTCAAGGTTTTGGAAGGACTTTGGACTGTAAACAGGCATCTACAAAGAATGAAGCAAAGTGTAAATCTCATCCCTAATGGTTTAGGAGTAGGGAGAGTCAATCCTTTAGTGGTGAAAACAGAGGGTTTGGCACAGATGCTGTTGCAATCATGGCTGATTTGTGCATCTCTTAGCCTGCTCCAAGCTCAACTTCTGCACAGTAACCAGCTTGAGGCAGGGCTTGCTACTTTGGGTACTACCAGGTTTATTCTCACCCCAGATCTTTTTGTTCAGAGCCCAAAACCTGCTGGGAGGGACTACGTGGATGTTGTGCTCTGACTCTGTGCTCAAACACAGAAAATGGCACACAAGAATCTGGGGAGGGAATGCAAATCCAAATCCTCCCGAATAGGCCAGGCACATGGCACCCTATTAGGAGCTCTGTTTCTCAGGCATCAGACAAGTCATTTTTTTTTAGTTTTTCAGTTTGTTGATGCCGTGCACAGGATTCATATAAAGCCAGGCACAGAATCCAAGAACAAACTGAAAAGGAAAAACAAGCAGCATTTGCTCCCAGCAGCGATTGCAGCCACATGGCAATCTTGGCTGCTACGCGGAAAACATTCATTAGCCCATTTAACCAAAATTAACGATGAAAATGTACTCTGCTCTTTCTTCCCTCGTGTTGGTAAGGTGTCTTTTAGCGTAAGTGTTTTCTAACCAATTTAAAGCAATTTTTCCTGTAAATGGTATCATTATTATCATTATGTTGGGAAAGGTTAGGTCATGATTTTTCTCAGAGTTCTCAGAATCAAATTTTACTTGCTAAAATGTCAGAAAAAAAACCTCACTTTAGATTCACTGAGATGAAGTAAATTAACATCAAGAAATGAAGCAGAGAGGATCTTAGTGGACAAAAMAGAAGCAATAAAATGTTGTTACAGATAAATACTCCCACAGATGCCTTTCTTCTCAGTGAAATCAAATCAATATCCCTGATTCAACAGCAAATATTTCCAATGACCTGACCTGACCATGTCTCACATCATAGCCCTGGCTTCCCCAAAAATAGAAACAAAGGTGTTGCAAGTTGAAATCTTGAGTTTAAGTCACTAAATCAAAGTACCTCGATGTCAGTGTTTGCACGCTTCCTCTCCATCTCTAAAATGTGACCAATCAATTCAGCTCTCTTTGGGAGACTTAAAATCTATATGTAAAACTGTATTTACCACCCTATGTAGACTTCAGCTGAAAATATATATATAGTTGAATTATGTCTTTTTGTAAAAACAGCCTTTGAATGACAATTGTTTCACATTCCTGACGAAGACAGTTGAGATTATTTGTTTCAACAGAGTTGGGGCTTCCTTCTTKCTGTTTTGGTAGCCCTTCCTGTGTCATAAGACAGCATAAAAAGACCTGTGCTGGACCAGACTGATGGTCCCTCTAGCTCAGCATCTTTTATCTAGCAGAGTAACAACAAGGCAAGCACAAAGGGGCACTTGCCCAAAATACAGCCCAGCAATTTGGAACACACAGCTTCCTTGTTGATGATGTCTTTGAACTTAGCAGCTCTCTCACTTTTGCAGTTGGTTTTTGAACTCCATAAACTTTTATCATCTGCAATATCCTGTGGCAAGAAATTCCACAGCTTACGGACATGCCATGGGGACCTTCTCCTCTTTTATGCTGAACTTTTCAACCACTGACTGTGGGTATAGCTGTTCTCCTTGTGCTTGTGCTGCAAGAGATCCATACTCACCTTTTCTATGCCTCTCATGATTTTATACACCTTTGTCATAGTCGATCTGAGGTGGTTTTATTGCTGTCCAAAGTGTGACATGGAGTGGACACTTAGTTTAACCTTAACTGGGGGAGCTGAGATTATACATATTAATCAAGGAGCAGATACAAAATGAATTTATACAGTAAAGTAATATTTTCTGGGGCCTTTTTATMTTTTTCATAGCATTTCTTAGTACTTGGCTTGTTTTTACTACGAATGAACACTGAGATGATACCCCATAACTTCATTCCTGAATTCTGCAGAGCTCATCATTTTACGGGTAAAGTTGAAATTTTTTTCTTTTGTGCATCACTTTACATTAAYGATATTGAATTCTTGTGCCATTTTATTGTCTAATCATTCAGTATCATAAGCTCCTTCTAGGACACTTTATCCATGTGGGCTGTCATTTCTACTACCCTGAATAACAGCCCCATCAACAAGCTTTATCACCCCACTCCACTTCCTCAGTAACTGCTTATTGTTTAATCTCTACTGCTTGCAGTTTCAAGTGGTAAGTGGCATGAGTTGTGTGTGATTACAACACAGTACATCAGAAAGGAAAGATTTAGAAGAATTATTGCACAATATTTCTATTCCTTTTACCACCTTTTCCTCTTCCCCATCTGTCCTATATTCTCCCTGTTTGCAATACTCTGCAGAGAAAAAAATATATGTTGTTCAAGGAAATTGCTCTGGTAGCTGTTCTCTGAAAGGAACATTTGGATAATTAAAAGGCAAATTCTTTTTTTTTTCTGCAGCCTTTTCTAAATGAGTTAGAACCAGAGGTAACTCTGAAAAAGAAGTTTGAATGTGCATGTAGGGAGAATCATCACTTTCTTCATGTAGTGTGATGTTCTGACAGAATCAACTGCAGTTTTCTTCTTACTGTCTGGTGGGCTGACAAGAAATCTCTCCAAGGCCAGAACAAAGAATGCTCCAGGGATCTGACAGCACACAGGATTTATGTAGCAGCAGACCATCATCCTATTCAGAAGCATTTAGCCAGAGTAGCTTGCCTTGCCTCTACATCCAATTTCCATCAGTCAGAAGTGTCTAGGGACCAGAAGGATTTAAGAGCAGAGGGTAACCTTTGTTTGTGGGCTGGTTTATTCATTCACAACATGCAGGAAGTATGAGTATGTACTTGAGAAGGCAGAAGGAAATATAAAAAAGTTGTTTTCAAATCTGACTTGTAGAAGATTGTTGAAAGAAGTCTCCTAATTAGAATCCTAAGAAATATTATCTTCAGGAGTCCTGGTTTCCCCGGGACCAATGGCAATTAAAATATTTCTCTTACATTTTTTTTTTCTTCCAAAGTCCTCTTTCWGAGTATGGGAATTTGACTCAGCTTTAACCAGACAGAAAATCTGCAAATGCCACAACCAAGACAATTCATGATTCAGGATGCATTTTAGCACTTATCAGAGTGAAGTTTTTGAAGAAAACTGTATGTATCCTTATTTAACATGCAAAGATTTCATTTTTTCTTTTTTTTTTCTTTTTTTTTTTTTTTTTTTTTTTATTTTTTTTTTTTTTTTTTTTTTTTTTTTTTTTTAGCAAAGTCTTTGCTATCTCTGTAGGCTATATCTTTTCACATGTAAATCACATGCATCAAATGACTCTAAAGTTTCCTAAAGAAGAAACAATCATCCAATTATTCTACATGGATAAAGTCAAGATAAGGTCATTCCCTTCATGTATAAGCTTCATGTAAATTAGGCTATATATGTACTTATTATAAAGCAAATTTACATTTGGAATAGTTCAGTATTTCATGCGACCAACATCTCACTATAATTTATGATCTGCTCACTCAGTTACTCACTTCTTCTAAGAACAAGAACCTTCACTTCACTCACACTCACCAATTCAGCTAACTGGATAATGAATGCTTCTATCAGCAAAATTGAGTGAGACATCCCAGGAATTCACTTGGCTGTGCAGTTTCGTCAACAGTTACTCACAGATTTTGTGATCCTTATGCTTTTCTTGAGCATCCTTTTGAGTACTTCCTGTAGCCTACACATCTTCACAGGAAACAAAGGCTGTGGGTATCAGAGCCAAAAGCCTGAATTTTTTATTCATAAGAAGTTTTTGCMGTGAATGTTGAGCCTGAAAATGATGCTGTTTGCCTTGAGAGCGGAAAATAGCAATTTAAGCAAAATCACTGACTGTCATGCACAAAAAAAACAAGTTAGAAATGTATTTGCMTGAATAGTCAATGAACTGAAATAAAGATTTCTCTTTTCATGCATTAGACTTCTCAAAGATTGTCTAACGAAGATTATAGTGATTCCTTTTATTTAAATTAAGAATRGATCCGCTTCAAAAAATAGTTTCTCCATGTTTCTTTGCCAATAATGTTTTTTGACCACATGATTCAGGAGCAAATTCTTTACCATTTCAACAATCATCACATTTAWAATTTGTTTTCCATCCAAAAAATGTTACTTGAGGAATAACTCTCTCAAAAATATTATTTAATTCATAAAAAGGTGTCTTGAAATATGCATATGAGACTATGTAGAATAAACCTTTAGACTCACCTTTATGTTACGAAATCTGATTGTTTTTTGCAGGTGGGCAGACTAGACTTTTCCTTCTCTCCTCYGAGGACAAAAAGAAAAAAAATGGCATCTGTACCTAGCACAAGGCATTGCCATCTGTATGCATTAGAGTAAGCCAATTTAATTCTTAGGATAATGGGACTTTCAAGCTTCCAAAGCTACAGGCAAAAAAGAATATATTCCACTCTGTTTTCTCAGATCCTAAACATGATTTTCCCCGAAACTGAAAGGATTGCCTTCATGGTAAGTGTTGATATTTGTATATTTATTTTGTGAGCACACGTTTTGAAACAATACTTGAATAAAAAATWCTGCAAAGGAAATAATGAAAGACAAGTAAGGTCATGTGTCACTTTTGAGCACTAGAAAAACATATACTTGTCAGAAAGTCAGCTTCTGTATTAAAAATATGCACAAGAAAATGAATGACAGAGGGAGAGAGAAAAATCAGGGGAAGAGCTACTTTGTGTTTCATTTTGATAGGAAAAACCTGTATCAACCAAATAAGGTTTTTTGCTGTAACATAATTCAGATGAGTCATAATGTTGGTTCTTAAACCAAATGTATCAGAGYCTCTGTGAGATAGCAAGCTCAAACCCATAATTGAAAGAATTATTTATCAGTCTGAGTTGAATAAGACATCATTCATTTAACAGAAATTAGAAGTAGCTGGCTTGGCAGAGTTTGCCTGTGGAATTACAAGAGGATGGGCAAGAATTCTTATAAAGCTGAAGAAGTCTGTTTACTGACTTGAGCAGACTTTGAAGGGAGTCTCTTTGCATTCTGCGTGCAGTGCTCTGTGCAGAGAGTTATCCTTATCTTTAAATGAACAAATGCTGAAAATCTTCTACCCTACCAGTCTGTCTCAGCAGAGCAGGATAAACGTGCTCAGCTGAATGCACAGTTAACTCTCTGCACTGGGGCTTTACATGTGGACTATTATTTTCATCTTTATTTTTAATKATTCGTTTCAGTTTGCAATTCTGGTTGCCTTTATAGGGAACTTAACTTTTGGTACTCTCCCTTTAGCTTTTTAAAATCCAGATTAAACAATACATCCTTATTTAAAAAGCTTAATATGCTTTACTCTGTCCAGTGTAAAACTCCCACTTTAAATGGCTGCAATCATAAGTCACTTTTAAAAAATGTAAGACTGAATTTGCATTGTGACCATTGCTCTTTTTATTCCCCATGAAAATGTTATTCAGAAAAGACCTATATATTCTGGGCAGATAAGCACATAGTTTCATTTTATGGTGTTCATGGCAGCAGAAATGATAGTTAACATTTCAGTCAGGCCTCTAACATAATTCATTGTTTTCCCTCATTCTTTTTTTATTCTTTTTTTTTTTTTTTTTGAAATAGACCCTGTGGACTTGATAACCTTTGTGCCTCCATTAAAACTTTTCCTAAGAAACATCCTTTCTTCCATTTTAAATTATGCATTTGCTGTTTTAACATATCTTAAGCTACTATTGGTTAAGCAATAAAATGATAACTGTACAAAACACTTCTAAACTTGACATTTTACCATCCATGAGAAAAGTAGCTCTTTAAGTCCAAATTGCAGAAAAATATTTGAAAATAACATGATGAACCTAAACAATCAGCTCCTGCATGAAGAGTGTCAGATAAGGATCAGCATGCCAGCCCTATCAATACATTGTTTCCAGCACTTACAACACCTATTTGTTGTACCAACATGCTTTGGGCTCAGGTCAGARCACAAAACAAGGTCTTAACATGGGTGCTTCACATCTGTTAGGGATTGGAGTCCACCTGCTTTTGCTGATGTTGAAGTTAACCAGTATTTTTATTAAATTTTGCTGCATTTTGAGTCATTAATATGCCAACAATGGTAAAACCAATCCTGTAGCCCATCATTTTATTGTTCCTCACTTGCCTTCTTCCTCGGGTGCCTCACTGTGCAAGTGAAAGAGATGTAACTCACCCATAGAGAGACACAGCTCCAGCTGCAGCTCCAGGTCAARCATCTTCCTGTCCCCTGTTGTCCCCAGGACAGCTGGCAGTGATGCCAGCAATGCCCACTGCCATGGGACAGAGAGGGGACAGCAGGGACAGAAAATGACCAAGAGGAGGAAGTCGGCAAAGAAAGAGGTGACAAGAAGGAATGGAGTAGAAAAGAGTGAAAGTGAGAACGAAACAGACTGTGATGATTGCTCAGGACACAGAGTCAGCTCCKCTTCTAGAATGGAAGGAGGAAAAAAGGAAATGCTGTGTTAACAGGAATGGGCATGAGAGTTTCATCCTAATACACACTGAGAGTGGTAGCTCTGTCAAAGCTCTTTATACACGGCACAGAAATAATGTATCTTCCCTTTAAGGGTGCTGAAAATCTGCTCAAGGCTCTGATTTTGAGTTTTAAAAAATAATGTAGTAGGAGAGAGGTGCAAGAGGACTAAAAGCAGAAGGAAATACCTATATTGTGTCAGTCCCAGCCATAATATTCCACTATACTCTTTTAATGGGGCTTGGGCTCAGCCTGCAATCTGCTACACATTCAAACAAGGCAGCTATTTCATCAATGAAGTCAGTGAAGAAGCAGCAAACCAAAAMCCAAAATGTCAGACTAAAAATCCTCTTCTCTCTCATTCACTCAGCATTCACTTCCCTGGTCCTGACAAGGTCAAAATTTCCCTGAGGTAGCTCCTGGGCAGACAAGCCAACCAAAAGATCAGATTTTAGGCATTAAATGCAATTGTGGGAAGAAAATACCTCAATGAAGAAAGAACATGATTCTTGGGTTTATTTTAACATCAGACATCATCTCTTTGTATCTACCAGCCACCTCTTTACTTGTTAAAGAAATCTGATCTTAAGAACTTATCTCACTCTCATATCATCTCTCTATAATTATYGTTCATTTATTTTGACCAAATTATGGATAACTACGTATTATGTTTTGTAGGCAGTGACTGTCTCACCTGGTTAATTTTGACTGAAATTATGGGAACTAATGGAACACATGATTCTGATATAATAAAATTACTTTCACATTCTTAAACCRATTAAATTCTTTGCTTCTTGCAAGGGGTCATCATGTGTGATTCAAACTGAATATGGCACTTCTTTTTCTATTTAATTTTCACCGTATCCAGCACAAAAGAAAAATGCTACTTGGTTTTAAGCATCTTTCAGAACAGCCTAAGAAAGAAGATAACTTAGATATTTGTTTATCATAGCTGAATTTTGGTGCAGAATAGTGTATGTTACCAATTTTTTCCAATGACAGATTGCTGATATTCAGACTGTTCAGCATAATATGTAGAGATTTTAAATAAGTTAATGAACTTTTCTATCAAAAGCAACTTCATTTTCACAGGSTAATCAAAAGGACATGGTCAAGGTTGTTAAGTATTAAAATTTCCATTAATTGGCAGTTGTTCCATTTGAAAGTGCTTACCTTAAAGAGACACTGTCAGTCCAAAAAGAGTCACATTTAAACTTGATCTGAATGCAGTGTGCTTTTAATCAGTGAGTTTAAAGAGGTTGGGGATAATGCCTTATTTTCTTTTAATTTTTGGGAGGAACTGGAAGGCTTGTTTTCTTTCCTGGCTTTTGTGATATATCATCCTGTTAAGTTTTCAAACATCTAACTGGCAAGTGTGTAATCCTTTCTAAAGCAACTTCAGACATGTTTTCAAAGGTGATTTTTCACTTAAAGATGCAGATTTCAGTGGCAGCGAATTGGATGCTTTTTGAAATGGCAGGAGGTGCTTATCTAAATTTTAGATTTCTAAATACTTCTGAAAATTGGGTCATTGAGTGTTTAAGAACCTGTGTCTTTGACAGACAGTGGGATTTGTATTTCTGAATTCTCTCAGTGTTTTAARAGTTTTGCTTTCCTGAATTTTTTTTTCCCTGTCACACTGTTGTAGAAGTGAATAAGACTTGAATACTTTTCTGARCAGTGGCATGCCTTCACATCCTGAGTGGAGTCAGTGAGTTAGAGGGTCCCTCTAAACATTTCATTCACAGTGGAGGTTTTTTAAGACCTACACCTTAGCTATTCAATTTTAGCAAAGGACACACATTAGGCACTGCTACAAACTAGCTCTATCACACAGCAACATATGTCAAGATAAAAACCACTGAAATAAAATATGGCAAAAATATGCCAAAATGAAATATTAGTCATGTTCCCAAATATTTTTCCCATGAAAAGTTTAGCAAATTGGATATTGGTTTGAGGGTAATGTACATGCTACTCCAAGATAAATGGTCTCTTCAAATAATTACTCGTGTCTCTGTTACACTGCACTGTGAGGTTCTCAGGGAGGAATTTCAGTTTGTTTTGACAATATTTCCAAAGAAGATGATGCATGCTGGTGACCACTGATGCCAGGCTTCCTTTATGTGATCCACAATATGGCTGGATCTGTGGGAATTTTTTACATCTATTAAAAAGTATGAGATTCCAATAGGTAATTTGGGAGCTGGGTGAATCCACCAGTTATTCTTTGCTGTTAGGAGTGGCTGACAGTTGTCTACATCTGCCCCTCACCAAGAGATATTGCATTTCTGGGTGACATTCTGTGAAAGCCTTAAGTTACTTAAGAGGGAGTTAYTGCAGAGGAGATGAAATTCACACAATATGGACCCCAGCTACAYGTTCAGTTTTGATGCCAGCACTCCCAACAACCATTTTAGTTTCCAGTTTAGTCTCCTTTGTATATTCTGTTCCTTCATGCAGCTTTGCATTGTTACCAGTGTCATTCCAGTGCCTTTAGTGCCTGTGAGCTGCTGTTGGTCAGCAAAACCACTGAGTCCATCCGGAGAAGGCTGCCATGGAAGCAGCAAGCAAGAAGAAGTCCCATGTTTGACATGAATACTAGACTCATGCTAACTATCATCCATTTCCTGGATAGCTCTAGTTTACTTTAGAAAGTTTCTGTGGTTTAGATGGTTGCCAGCTCAGCACCTCCTATGCTGTTCCTAGCAGTTCTGCTGGATTTAGCCACTTGGGTTGTTTATTATCCCATACATGTCTTGCAAGGCTTAGCATGACAACAAACAGCACTGAGGAAAGTGAATTAAAAATCCCTGACTGTCAGCTCATTGTGCTTCATAGAATTGCTGCTGTTTCTGACACTGGCTTTGATGTTTTACTGAGCAGAGTCATACACCTGGTGTTTATCTACCTASTGCAGGAGAAATGTGGACATATTGAAGACTATCTCGTTTTCAGGGTAAATCTTAAAGGACTGTCTAGTGACAATACATCAGCTTTTTAAGCTAGGTATTTTTTCTGTCTCACATTCATACTTTAAAATATGTTCTTCACATCAAAAGTGTTACCACACTGTTCCTATTCCTGGTGATATATTATCTCAACTTCTCTCAGAATGAGGGGCTTTATAAATGATCAGCATCATCTCACATCTTYTAATAGTAATGTATGTTTCATTTGCCACACTGGAACAGAATTACCTCAACCCACTTCATCAAATCTCTTTGGAGAATCTGATTTTGCCCTGCCACGTTGGGTCCATTAGAAACTGTAATTATTTAGGGTTAATTGTACAGGTGTGGAAGTAGGAAGGATATTTTGAGTTGTGACAGATAGCATCAGGGTCAGACTTGAGGTTAAGAGAAGGAGGGGTGTGCRGCATTTCTTCTCCCCTTTAATAGAACAATTAACACCCAGCCCAATCAATCTTGCATTTTTGAATGTTCTGCTGATGGGTCATGCACCATTACATCAGCATGTGAGGGATGGCCAATGCAAATAGGTCACTGRGTATCATCTCAATGGCAGCTTGCTGTAAATCTAATAAGGTTTAAATGCAACAGAAGAACTTTATTAGCTAAAAACAATGTTTTCTTAAGAAGGATAAGCAGAATAGCACTGAGCCCACCACTGATGTCTGGGTACCACTGATATAGCTGGAGGTCTCTAAAGCTAATAATAACTGGAGAAATATCTTTAGACACCAAATCTCATTTTGCAGTTTGCTGTCCATGGGTTAGCAGAGGTTTTTCCCCCTTATTAAAGAACAAAGAGGCAGCAAGCCCAGCTATATTTGTTCAGACATTACTGAGTGGTGAATTTAAATGACGATTTTTTTTCACTGACGCAGGCTCTTTGCTTCTCCATTCTTTCTGGTGGAACAATATGAGAAAAGTCCACCCTTGTGGTTAAAGTGTGACTGCAAAGAAAAGTGATCTGTTCCCATCCCATGTACCCTGGCACATGGCTGCACCACTGCTGTGCACAGAAGGTTGTGGGTCTGCAGTGTGCTCAGGACTAAAAGAAACCCTGAGTGCAGAGTCATTTCACAGCGACCTGCCGTGAATGCAAAACAAATTCTCATGTCCCTATCCCACTGTGAGTCCCTCAAGGGTATCCCTGACACTGGTTTTAGTGTTAAGAGCCCTCAACAAGTGTGTGCCTCCAGTCCTCAGCCCCTGCTAGATCTTTTATGAGTTTGAACATGGTCACCGTGTGCCTCTTTGATGATTAAATGGCTAGCTGATGCGTGCAATGGTTAAATTTTGCTGTAGAGTGGGGTTTCTCCACTGTTTTGCTCAGCTTCAGGGCACGCTGTTCCACACTGGTCCCTCCAGTGCCCMCCAGGCCCCCACTGCTCGTGTCCCACCTTATGTGCCTGAGCCACTCGAGCACTCTCAGCTGAAAGGCAGTAAGATCACACGGTACCCACTCTGCTGTTAGGGCCTCAGCTAAGATCTAGAAGTATGTCCTTATAATGGGTAAAGGCAAAGAACAAATCCCCAAAAGCTGATAAATAGCCTAACACACTTTATTTGAAGTGTGCATTATTCGCAGCTCTAAAGTTCAGCTTCAGAACAAGAATACTCAGGGCTGCATCTTGTGCTGTAATTTTAGTTTCCTTCATTGCCATCACATGGAGGGACACGTTTGTCAGCTGCATCATTCACAAGAGTATTGCGAAATCTTTTATAGCCAAAATGTTCAAAGCTTAAAATTCCCATTCCACATGATTTATTTCTTTTTTTTTAGCTAAAGCCAAATCCCTTCATTTCATCCAGAATGAAACGGCAATCTTTAAAATTTTCCAGGGAAATGGAAACCTTGTCTCCTGACTCCCACACCTCCTCAGCATGTTCCAGAAATCATGCAGGAGCATCAAACGCTCAAAGTGCCTGGCTCTGAGGTAGATTGGAGACTCCCAGCTCAGACTGTCTGTTCAGACAGGTCTCTTAAGCCTTGACACTTTCACCTCTCCTCTGCTGTGGGAACATCAGGGCTCTGATGCAAGAGCAGGCTGCAATGCAGGGCTCAGACCTCTGGATCGGGTTCAGGAAGTCAGGCATTCAAACAACCTCCCAGGGGTCTGACAGAGACTTCCACATCATTCTGTTGTCAGGATTTTTCACAAAACTTTCTGTTGTTTCAGGTTATCCCTGTTCTTAAGTCTTGGAAAGTTTTTAGGGAAATATGCTTTTCCCATTTGTCTCTGKAAAAATAAGGATGAGTTGCATGTGCAGCTTCCCTTCCTTTGATGTGTCAATCTTGAACTCCACTCAGGGGTTGAATTGGTTCCTCTCTTTTCATTTATTATCATCTTCTGAAGAACACTTTTAATAACAACAGGCTATCTGCAGTGTCTCTGATTTAAGTAGCAACTATTGATTGACTAGTTAGAACTTCCATGCTTTATGAATTGTTCTCTAGAGGTGAMGAAATGGGGAAATCAATGCTTCAATTTGCTTTTATATTCCAAGCCCTAGTGCAAGTTAAACTTTTTCTAAGCAAGCTTCAGAAGGTGAAGGAATATTTTGAAGTACAAGCAGATTTTGTGGGTGCAGAAGGGTCAAATATGTGATCAGATATTCAGTTTATCAAACATGGTAATTGCAACAAAATAAAATAGCTTAAGCCAGTGATATAACCTTACTCTAACTAGAGTTCTTTATTGAAGAAGTAAACCATTTTATTGTATCTAAAATAATTTCAAAAGCATTTTAGAAAGGCTCAGAACCAAATAGTTTGAATGGGTGGAGAAATACTCTTATTACTGTGACTGGACTAAAGCACCAAGGTAAAATTTTCACTCCCTGATTGCTGTTATTACCATGGCAATAGAGGTTTACTCTATCRGCCTAAATTCATGCAGAGGGAAAAAAAAGTATGGAAGTATGGATTTAGACAGACTTTTAGTAAAAATAYGATGGAAAGTCATGGTGCATAGGCATGGAAGCTGCTATTATTTGAGTCACTATTACATTTCCWGTGAACCAGAGCAGTACCACATGATAATTCACCTACCTTATCACAGCAAAAAACCCTCTTTACACTAAGAATCAAGTACAGGACAGGTTAATCTTAATGGCTTATATTGATAGATTAAGTGCATATGTTTTGTCCATGCATCAGTTCTGAATTCAAAGAAACAGCAATATGCTATTAATTTTGTACATTTTGTTACAGAGTAGGTACTACATATGTTCAATACATTAAAAATGTATATGTCATGCATCATTTTCTGTCAGAAATGAAAACAATGCACTTTGAGGTTTCTACATATTGCTAAGAATGTTTTGAATAAATGGACCTTCAACCTTATGAAATAAAACTTTTGCTAAAATAAGAGGCATGCATGAATAATGGCCAAACCAGGTAGAAGAAAATTATTCTGGTTTTAGAATAGCCATAAAGTAATGATAATTTCCATATTTCTAAAAACAAACTGCTGGGGAGACAGGTAATATGTACATGGCCATTATTTCAGCAGATSGGGCACATTATATTCATGGGTCAGATATTACACCAATGAAAAMACAGTATCTCCATCAGCTTTAAATACCTATTTCCACAACTTTTTAAGGTACTGTTTAACCTGAAAKATCAATAATTTAATCAACTGTTCATTACAATAATGATTAATATGAAAAACATTTCCAGGTCTTGCTTAAATGAACACATCCTCTATTTATTTCTGTGCTCATTCCAAGGAGTGTAAATGTTRGATATGATAATGAAGGAACAGGACTCTGAAAATCTTCACCATTAATCAAAAACTTAATAAGCTACCAAAACGAGAATTAAAAATATAAAATTTAAATGGTGCAAGCAMAGAGGGCATTTTAAAAAGCAAAATGGAAAAAATGCTCACCATGAATTACCTGAGAAGCAATCTTGGGCAATATATATYGTGAGTAGTAAAAACCCCAGCATTTCCTTCTCCCCTGCCCAGTTCAGTTCAGAACTAATAATTACAATTTCAGCTGCCATCATAAAAAAGCRTCATTGCTGAAAAAAAGGGAATGTCGTATTCATAGCCAAGTTAAATAACAAATCCGTGGGTTGCTGGATCCATAGGCCAAGACTCGAGCTCAGCAGATGTAGCTTCAGTTCCTGCCATGTACTTCTGATATAACCTTGAGAGGCTTGGGGCCATATGCACAGCTCCCTCTGCAAGCACTGGATCTCAGGACAGGTTGGGTAGCGAAAGAATTCTGTTTCACAGGGACAGGGAATAAAAGGATGGTGAGATAAATTCCATAAATTCGAATAAGCTTAATTTTCTCATGTGACCTGTCCAGAAATCAGATGGAAATTCAAAGAACCATCTGTCCCCACAAGCAACCAGGGAGGCTTGTCCTGTCTGTAAGAGCACATCAAGTAGGAAACCTAAAGCCARCAAGGGTTCCCAGCCATATCCATATCCCTAGGAGATTAAAAGCACTGTGCTTGTGTTGTGCTGAGATTTATTTTTTTTAAGTTGCAAGAAGGCAAGGTGTCAGCTTCTCTTCTCCTGTGTGCCAGACCAAGAGTGTCTGGCCTATGGCTCATGGCTCGATTTTATTTTGCATCATGGACTTGGTGGAAACAAACAGCCCTCATGCTCGGGAGAGCAAACCACTCAAACCATTCTGAGAAACTACATAATTGTTCAAAAGAGTGCAATACAAGCCCAGCATGACTGGTTTTTAAGGTCATTCTCATCACGTTGCACGGTTGCTTAGGCACAGTRCCTCACCTCTCCTGCCAGGGCTTCTGATCAGGTGCAGAAGCCTCTGCTGTGGTGCCTGAGGAATCTTTTCTGGCTCCAAAGTATGCAGCTTTAGTAGGCCAGGCACTTTCAGGCTTTATAGAGAACGTTAGGCAGCAGTTTGAATTTCCCCTTGGTATTTCAGTTAAACTGCTCACACAGATCTGTCTCGCACCTTTGGTGGGTGCCCTCTCTCAGATGCTGCTCTGAAAGGTTATCAGATGTCTCACAGGTGCCACATCTATAGCACTGTCTGATAACATACTGGGTGCCTCTGCTTAGGCACTGAGCCAGTGAAGTGTGATTAAATCTCGATTCAATTGGAATTTAGGCATGTGAATGAGAATAATAGTAATAATAATTCCCAAACTGTAAGRAGGATTTGAGAATAAGCTCACTAATTTTTAATTCATCCTCCAAAATGAGAGTGAGACAGTCACAGGAAACAGTTACATTCACACCTTAGCTACCAAATCTTCATAGGATCCTGGTGAAACCAGAATTATGATTAATTTATTTTTATCCACTTATGGTTACAAAAGCAGAAAATATTAGCCCAATGTATATAAATTGGCRGCTAAAAATGTCATCCATTTATTTATCCTTGCAAGCACATATTTGCATGCATCTAATGATAACATTTTAGACATCTTTGRTAGAAAATTTTGGAGTAAGAAACCTGTTACACTCACATGGCTGACTGAAATACTGGATTCTCATGGAATATTCTGACAAACCCTGTAGACTGGGCTAATTACCAACATGTGCACTTCTACTTTGGTCATCATGATGGCATGCAGARTAAATGCATAAGAATATCTTGCATCATCTCCTGAAGCTAAGACTGTAGAAGGATAGAATGCTAGACAAAACAAAAATAGGGAGGCAAAAGATGCTTCAATCACACAAACTTTTCTTCTATGATGTAGGAACATACTCTTTCTCCAAGGGCCTTATTACCTATGTGTTGATCCCAGTGCTGTTATTACTGAGCCTGGGGGAGCAGGAGATTTGAAAGACTCAGGTAGCTATCTCCATTAGAGCTAAACATGTTTTAGGGTGCTTGCTTCTATTACAGAAACAGAAAGAAGGATTGTTTTGTCACACGGGAGGTGTTGAGAGGCAGATCTGGTCGAACACGCCACGTTGTATTTATGCCTACAGCTGCTCTGATGCTCTGCTGAGGAAGGCACAGAGAGCTGCAGCAGAGGCAGAGGAGCTGAGCTGTCTGTGCAGCTGAGAAAGGCTTCTGAGCATATCTGCTTTTTTATTATGATTCAAGCACACAGGTAGTTTTTTTAACCACTTGTGAAAATACCAGGTTAGGATCATGTGGGAAAGTGTGGTTGTTTCCAGTCAGGGGGGTATCTTTATTTTTTCCCCTCACAGTGAGAAAAAAATATTAATGGAACAAGATKTATTTTCAGTCTGAAGTGTTGCAGGGGCATGAGGTCAGGTACCCCTTACGTCTGGCAGATCCTATGGGGGTGACCCCCTCATCAAGCCCAGATGTGCCACCCTCAGGGAACACCTCAGGGCTGGGGACCCACCTTTTTCTCTTGCTGAGGATCACAGGTGAGGAACCCAAYACCTTACAGAGTAAAATCGACTGCAGAGGGGTTTATGGCTCAGTTTTAGTGCTCCCTTCTTTTTCTACGACCTCCATTACCATCAGCAGTTTAGTGGTTATGTTCAGTGCTGCTCTCTAACAGCAASAGATTAATTGCCCACTGAGGCACCTGAACAAGGAGCCACAGCCTTCAGTACAAGGATAACACCAGCAGTGAAAAGCAGATCCTCCCCATCTCTGTTGCTCCACTACCTTCCCTCCTTCCCACTCTGTTACTGTAAGATTTTTCACAGCCAGGTAATCTGCACAGCTACTTCTGCTTTAAAGTACTGAGGGTGGTGTAGCAGAAGGAGGGCAGGCTATCTTCTGGCACATGACTATAGTCCAGCAGTGATAATCATTTCAAACTACCTAGCAAAAAATAAGCAATATAATAATGTTAGTCAGGTAGCTTTTTCTGCCTTATCAACACCTGCAGACACAAACCTGCACTGACAAATGCTACACCAGAGGGTAGGATAAGTGGAATTAGAAAATATTACCTTCAGGAGCTATTGGGCTCCCGAATGCGATATGCAACAGTAATGTAGATAGCATGGAAAAACACACAATAAGTGCAGCTTTGAATTCAAACATGACCTTCAAAGAATTTTTTCGTAGAACACAGAGCAAAAGCCCTAAACCTTTGAAAGAGCATGACCAAACAATAAGCCCCCAACTTCATGTACACCTCTGAGAATTCACGCTCAATAATGGACTCTCAGAAGTATTTTATCACTATTTTAAAGCCTTTATTTATCAAATTTGAAAGATATCTTCTCTTTGCCCCATTTTTATCACAGTCTCAAGGTATCTTATCAATATTCACTCGGCAAGCTCAAGCATATTTCTAAGTGACAGTACAGAACAGTATGTGATAAACTGGAACATTTTTGCAGCTCAGACCAATGTGCAAGATAAAAGCATATAGGCTCCTGCAAGAGCAGCAGGGCTTTGGCTGAAATGTCAGAAGCAACTATTTTGTGGGGAATGATTCATTAAGCTGGCACTTCACAAACTGGAGGAGCTGTTCTAGTGCTACAAGCTAAGTTTGAAAAACATAGACTGCCTTGAACTATAGGTTCAGAACTGGCAAGAGACTACTAACCCTACTCTTAYTCTTCCAAATTAGAAAAATTGTGCTCTAGGAAGCCTAGTACATGATGTTTCACAGGCAAGATCTTCTGTAAAATGGAATTGTGTTTGCAATTCACACACAACAAAGGCCATGACATTTTCTATTACTGAAACACTTGCTATTAGAATGTTTCCAGACATTCTTGGTCAAAGCTGAGCTGAATTATTATTCTCTTTCAACACTGAATTTTGAGAGTGGGTGATGAAAATTCCTTTCTTAATGTAATCTGAGAATTCCTTAGCATAAAATGTGCTCAGGAGAAAAAAAAAACAAAAAACAACAAAACAATTGTCATCATTAAAAGCAGCCTTTATTAAGCAGATAATTCAAGCAAACATATGAAGCTTTTAAAATGAAATAAACTACCCATAAGATTTTGYAAATATAACTTCAGTGCAGAAATTGTATAGTTGATTCAGAAATTATTACATTTGTAGTGCATCTTCATTGCCTTGGGCACCTACTGTGTGAATGCATATGAACCATATAAAACATTTGTAGCCTACATATGAGACAAATGAAAAAGCTTGGAAAATGACCAAACTTAAAAAAAAAGGAAAAAAACAAAAAGGAAAAAAAACCCAACCCAAAAAAGCCAAAAAAACCCCTGCGAATAAGCAATCAGAAAAAAAAATGTTTTAAGGAGRAATTAAACTATGTAAGGCCTTGTTACTGACCAAATATTAAAATCAGTCTGATAATTAATCCCATAGCGGATAAGGTTTAGAGGAATAATACTGTTTTCTGGCTAGACAAACAGCCAATCCAAGAAATGCAATACCAACAGTGAATTCTTCAAAGTGGATAAAGTTTTACCATGTATTAAAGAAGCAGCCAGTTCTTTGATTTAAATATTCCTTTTGTTTATCCATTACATAATAAARGCAGACTATTACAAAATTGATCTAAGGCACATAACAATTCAGTAAAATTATTATTTTTTAATGTATTTTTTGTTTATTACTCTTRCTAAATTACTATGTGCTTCAAATGATAGAAATCATATGGGTATTGAACAAAAGGAAACATGAATTATCCAAAGGCATATTACAGAACCAAAACTTAACTCTGAATTGCACTCAGTCCTTTACAACCAGATTTTAGACAGTGCGTTTAAGTCTTTTGTCTGTCGTTAACGTGGTGGAAATAGCAGTGGTGTAACTCCTCTTGGCCTCATCAAAGTTAAGGATTAGTACCAGATCCAATTACGTAGAGCTAAACAGCTCAACGTCCCCTGCTGAGATGATACACAATATTTTTCCCTGGTAACGAGTCTTTTCTAAAGATAATACAAAACATATAGTATTGATGGATCACAGAACTTGCAGGGYTTTCTTATTCCGAGAAAAACCTCCAGCAATTACCTGTGAGCAGAAGAGCTTGTTTAGTGCCAGCCKGTTAAATGCACGGGTTAACTCCTGTTCCTGGGAAAACTGGGGGTGGGGAGGAGGTGGCTCGCTGGCGGTAGCAGGGCTGACCAATCTCTAAAAATCAATTCGTGTCATCAGCTTTAGAAAGGTAATCAAGTGTTACATCTACACTCCCCAAACCAGTTCTAATCTACTGAAGGTTTAACTACAGTTGATTTAATGAGGCTGCTCTGAGAACTGGAAGGAAGTTTGGGGATTTTACTTAAGAAACAGTAGATGCAGGAGCAGACACTTGGGATTTGATAACTGAGGATGAGAAGCCCTTGTTAATCATGTCTTCCTAGAAGTCAATAATTAAAATCTCATTTTTTCCTAAAGGAATTCTTACTTCACTGTGTCTACAAACACAGTTCCTGGCAATTGTCATATGACTTTTGAGTTAAATGTTTTAGTCTCTGGGACAATCATTTAATAGGTCTTTTATTCTTCTGAAGTCTGCCAAATTAATTAATAGAGCTACATGAAAAGGGGCATTTATTGCAGAATAAATCTGCTATAAACAGCTAGGACTTGTTATGTTGGATTTAACTCTCTCAGACTGAAAATATGTTCTGTTCTTGCACACCAACATTTTAGAAATGGACAGGAAGAACATCAGAATAGTCCAGGAAATTTTAGTTTGGGGAATACACTGGCTYATGGTTTTTGGTGGCTGTGTAAACTCCCCTTCCAGAGATCAAAATCCAAAACACTCAAGAGACTGTGATATCATGTATAACTTGAGTTCAGTGAGAACAGTTCCTACAGAAATGCTTCCCACATGAATGTCATAATTCTTAACCTGTTAAATATGTAAACAAATTTGTCTGCAGTGARAGAAAGGAATAAAGGTGCCTGAACCATCCATGCACTGCACATCCGTGACAATGCTTCACACTCTTACCAGGACATAACAAATAGTTTAAAGACATTTTTTCTTCTTGTTCRTATCTTAAAAGATGTCAGTTGTAGGAAGAAACCACAGGGAATTGTTGAATTATCAATTTACCCAGCACTCTCTTGAAACTGTCCTGGGTTCTCGCTGTAATAGAGCTCACTCCTGAGCTAATGTCCAGGAACCAATATAGTTACAACATGCAGAATAAAACAAATAAAATAATCAAACAAGTAACAAATCAGTTCCCTGTGGAGAGCAATGAGCAAATATCTTTGTGCTGTTTGAGATTCACTCATATCATATCAGTCTGTGATATTGAAGGCTGCTTTTGAAAAGTTGCTGGTAATAAAGACAAGTCAAGCCAAGTTCCTTTTCTCATAAAGTCTGCTCTAAGYCTCTTTTGGTTATCTATGCAGGAAATAAAATRMAATWAAAAAAAAAAAAAAAAATAAAAAGGAAGGCTAGCCAAAGCAAACACACACATTTTATTTTATTTTCCATTTCTCTTCTCACTTGTCATTTATTCCCCTTTATGGAGGCTACCAAGGTTTTTAATTTATCTGAATCTCATACTCAGAGTCCTCCAAGGTCATTAACCATTAAGGATTCATCTACTTCTATTCTCATATTGAATATAATAATGCACATGTAGATTTCTGGCACTGTCATTTCAGCCAATTTTCCTTTCAGACACACCCCTGAAAACTAATAACATAAAACACCCATCAGCCCATTAGGACAAATACACTGATCCAATAAGTTTACTTTCCACCTGGAGCAACTCCGGAGCACACTGYATTCGATTTTTACACCTTCCACTTCCCAAATGCTTTCTTTTTCCTTTTATATTTCTATTTTTATATTTTTAGAATTTTTTTAAGATTCTTTTTAGCTGGGATAGAGTAAACTGCATTTTTTTATTTAATATGAGAGTAATGTTGATAACTGCTGATGGTTTAGTTATTGTTGAGCAGTGCTTGCACTAAGTCAAGGACATTTCAATGCCTCATGCTCTGCCAGCATAGAGRTGCACAAGAAGCTGGAAGCCCATAGCCAGGAAAGCTGACCCAAACCATCCAGAGGGRTATTCCATACCATAGAAGGTCAGACTCTGTATATAAACTGTGCTGAGTTGTCCAGGAGGTGCCAATTGCTGCTCAGGAACCATCTGGGCATCAAACAGCAGGCAGGGAAAAATTATGCCTCACATGTCTTCTYTGAGTTTTATCTCTCTCTCCCTCTCTCTGTCTCTCTTCCCCCTCACCGCCCCCCTTATGGAATCCCTTTTCATTACATTATGACTTTATCATCATTAATATTACATTTCAATTATTAAACTGTTCTTATCTCAACCCATGGCTTTTACCTTTTTTTCCAATTCTCCTCCCCATCCCTTGGGGCAGGGGAACAGGGTACTTAGTTGCTGCTGTGATTAAACCATGACAACTTCCATCATGAAAATAGCTTATATTGTAAGGATTAATGTCTCCCAATAATAAGAATAGTTAATTTCCCRAAAGGATATTTAATGTATTCACATCAGCACGTGCTATTGGGAAGTGTGTGGCCAATAAACACATGGGGTTAATACACACTCGTTTTGTACTTGTATTATTGTACTTTGATGATCTCAAAGCCAGATATTCAGCTGCTGTTCATTGGAATGCATCTCCATTCCATGAARAAATACCAATCTATATCAGTTGAGAATCTGGCCTTTCATATTYTTTCTTTTACAAAGCTAGAACATAAATATCTATAATCAATTCTTGGTAAACTTTTAATCTCAACGATATTAAATTTGATCCCTTATAACTAGATGCTTTATGAATTTCAGATACTTAATCTTTGCTAAATGGTTTTTCATCAGTAAATTCTAATAGCTTTGGGAAGCAAGTACGAAGATGAAAAAAAAATACGTTCTTGTAAGGAACAAGATGTGCTCAAAACASCAAATAAATGAATTTTATCTTTTATAAGGATTCCTAATATTTGAATTTTAACAATCAAGATGTGTACCTGCCTTCTGCCTGGTCTGGAGGGAGAGGACTACCTTCTGCTATACCTCAGAGCTATTCAAAGCGATAGCCAGAAAAGTAATTTTTAAATTAAGGGAAACTTTGCAAAGAATGGAATTTTGGGCACTCACAGCACACTTCAGCTTACTTCTGTGATATTTAGAGATTTTCTTTCTCTAGCTTAGGGAATTTGATGTGTGTGAKGCAGAGTCTTGACTACAAGATCCCACTTAATTCTGTGGAACCTCAAGAATGCTACTGGAGGCAGCTGTTKCAGGCTCCAGTGCTTCACAATATTGAAATGCTTGCAGTCAGAAGAAATGGAAACTGTGGCATACAGAAATGTAAAAGATAAAGTAAATTAGTTATTGTGYCATTTTGTTAAAGCACTGGTGGCATTGAAGAGGATCTCATAGGTGTTCTACAACTCTGAAAAAAAAGCATGGGAAATGATGAAAAAAAAAGAATAATGAACAGTAACTGTTGGTCCATGATAGATACCACAGAAGTACAGATCATATGGCAAAAGCCATGGGAGCCAATAAGAAAGTGGGAAATCAACTAACTGTGCCACAAACCTCAGGAATGACAAACTGAAAATAAACTCTCAGAGCAGAACTTCATGTCACCCTAGAAGGTAGTTGAGAAAGAGGTGATCATGACCTTGGTCTGAATTCCCACAAAGAAAATATTATCCTATCAATTCTGTGTTAACCTGAATTCACGGAAACAACTTGAATTCAACCAAGGCATGAGTTAGAAACCATTAGTTTGATCTTGGGTCATGAGCTTGAAAGTAAAATACTTGCTTTTAATGTGTTGAAGTTGGAGGCAGGCTACAAACATAATGAGGCAACATGAAGGGAGAAGACCAAGATTTTCAAGAGAGACCTTGTTCAGATTAAAAKGTTTCAGAAATACAAGCAGATTCTGTGTGAATAAGCACAGAAACTACACGTTTGCAGCCACATCACAGAGGAGCTGGGTACTRTACACCAAATTGCAGCCTTCAAACCAAAAAATTGCTCCACCTCTGAAGTGCTCACTGACTGTTTACAAAGACTTACTCATGAACAAGGGTATGTCATTTAGTCCTGCTGATAAATTGACTCATCAGCTACAAAACTGCCCTTTGGCTGTGTTTAGTCATCATTATTGAAGGTACAGACATGGCAGGTGTCACACATTTCAAGCGAGGACATTTAAGCAACAAGAAAGTGAACTGGTGCTGAATATTGCTACTGAGTTATGCTATAGAACAAAGAATAATGATTCAAAGGAAAAAAAGAAATCAGAGAAGATAGTTGGGTGGGATGAATATAATATGCAAATAATTCCATCCTGCTACAATRAAAAGATGGGATTGTAAGAGAAGATGTAGATAGAAATTCAGTTTCATCTTCAACAAGACCAAAGCCTTGGAGAGCTTACGTTTAGCCCCTTTACTGCATGAACATGTTAAAGATAATTTTCTTTAAACATGTTGAAAGTTTAACATGTCCTGTAAACATGTTGAAAAGATAATGCTTCTTCCCTTTCTCTGAATTTTTAACCCTTGAGGTGAATGTTCTCCTTATTGATGTTTTGACTTGGAAACAGAGAATGAGTACCAGATATTATCCTTCTAAAGACAAAGCCAGATGGAAATGAGAGAACATAAAGCCATTTATTACTAATGTCTGATCAGTTTCTTSTGGCATTATTTAGCTTTTGAATATCTGTTTAATGTGGGTAGTTTTTCTGTTTTTTTACATGACTAATTACGTTAGCATGACAGTCTCCAATATCCAGAAATGGCAATATCCACAGGACATCCTTTTTTGAGCTAGATTACTTTTCAAAAGGTTGTTTCCTTGGGAAAAAAAAATTATATTTGCTTTTATGAAGTGCTCAAATAACTGAAGAAATTCAYTTAAAATAAAGTTACAAAGGTTCAGGAGAATTTGCAAGATTARACGTGCCTTTTGTTAAGTACTGAAAGCAGAGTAGAGCATGTAAAGATGGGAGAAGCTTATCCAGATCAGCTTTACGGTATCTTAATAAAACTTGAACTGCTGCAAATGATTAAGCTAAATTCATGCCAACATACTAATGGTTCTGCATATTAGCAGAGTTACCTACTCACAAGATTGAGGAGGGATTATTACCTGACATTTTCATGTCCTTCCTGAACTCCAGAGTATGACAGTTTGACTTAAAACAAAGTTATCTCTGTCAGGAGAGGATGAAATAGAAGTGACAAATACTTAATCAAGCCCGAACCTGGGATGCTGAATTGGGGCTGAAGGTGATTACAGTCACTGCTGATGGAACRTTATCCACCTATGTGTTATACCAGSGAAAAATAATAAGTTATTAGTYTGAAATTCGTGAAGTGATTCTTTCRAGAATCTTACATTATGATGACAGAGGAGAGATTTACTGTATTTCTGTTAGAAAAAGGCTGAATATCTCTGCTTGGACTCTGGAAAACATCTTAACAAGAGATAAAAAAAGATAATGATTTGAGGGGACACTCAAAAGCAGACCCTGGAGTTCAGGTTCAAGCGGAATCAGGACCAACACACAGATTGCAAMATTTTTGCAAGCTCTTTCAAGCTCCCTTGGCAAAAATCGTATCAGATGAACTGATTGTATGCTTTCTACATCTCTTAATTAGCAGCATTCATATGAAATCAAGGAGTTCTGTGAGGTTTCCCACATTTCATAAAAATAAATCTCAGGAGTATGACTACTCCATTACATCTAAGCAAGAAAGTAGGTAAGGCCAGTTTCTGGATCCAGTTCTGAACACGAAAACAATTTGTGGTTTTTACTGAAGTGCTGAATATTTGAAATAAATAAATGAATGCCTGTGGGGATGTCTTTTTTTTTCCCCCATTTATTAATAATTTCCTATTAATCTGCAGAATAAGAAATAGATGAGGCATCCTTCCCATGTATTAAAATTCTCTATCTCTGTGTTTGGGTGGTAAAGACCAAATACATTTCTGTGTCTGACTAGCTAATGGACACTGAGGCTGGCACAAACAGCATTTGTTTCATGTCTTTTGYTCTGCCTCAAATATGCCCATCAGGATTTTCTAACCTGACTTTTTTCTCTAATCCTGCCAAAAAAATGCAGCTCCTGTGGCTCACAGGAAATCCTGAGTGGTATATTCTGTCACAAAACTTCAGTCTTCGGCAGAGAGCAGTAGGAAGTGGGTGACCTCTCCCATGTAGCTGGAGTGCTGCTGACCAGATGACTCACGGAGGAAACACAATGTTGACACAGACATGCAATGCTGTTGAAAAGATTTTGTTTAGCAATTGTTTATTTACTCAGGAACTTGGTACCACATTAGCACCTTTGTTCTGACTTGGGATTCACTGATTATTTCCAGAAACCCTGCCTGCTACCAGAGTAACAGCCTTAGAAATGCTTTAAAACAAACACGTATTACAGGGTCCCATACACAACCAGGTTGACTGCTGGATAACTGACACACTGCACATTTAAAGAGAAAATGAAGTTGGGAAAAGGTCCAGAAGTTCAAAACATTTGAGCCATAAGTTTTTTATTGTCTTATCCATCAGTAAACACCTTCATCTAAACTTATCTACTGTGTCACTTTGTCAGCCGGAATTTGGCACAAYAGTGTAGGTGCAATAAAGTCCCAATTCACCAGGTGACAATTTGTGAGTCAGCTATTCAAAGATTCTGTGTTTTAAGGCATTCAGTTTGTCTTTCTGGTGAGGTGTAGGTGTTCCACGTGTTCTCACAGCACTTGGTAATGAGCCACAAGACACAGATGAAGGAACCTAGTAAGCTAAAGAAGGAACCTAGTAGGATATTGTAAATACTGTTCCTCCCACTCGAGGATGGTTGAATGTGTCACGATGGGAAGAAATATTTCATTGGTATTCTGCAAGGCACTGCAGAAAAATGCTACTATTACAAAAGCTTGGATGATAAATATGAAGGGGAAGGGAGAGRAGGGTTTAGTTCTCATTCTAAGTCTAAAGGATATTTCTAAACAAAACTAGGAAACAAGGAAATAGGTCTGAATAAAGCCTATTGATGTGAACCGAAAGATTTTCATTTGCGACAAATGATGTTTGCCCTGTTCTTTTGTGATTCTGTGCTGCTATTTGTAAAATTTTTTTTTTCTGGAACACAGCAGCAAAATCACCATTCCATTTGAAAAGCATTCATCCCAATCATATTTTAGAAAGCATGGGGTTCAAGCCACAGGGGCACAGAATTTCATCTTCCCTAGGAGGTGCCCATGGGAAAGTGAAGGCAGAGTGGTCAAGACAAGTAGCAGTAGCTTCTTGTCACAGATTTTTKACTGTCTAGCAAAGCACGAAAACTCGATTTTATTTATTAATGTGAAGTTTTAACAGGGAAAAAAAACCAGACTGAGACTTTCTCAGGGGTATGAAATTAACCTATGGAACGATCACATGGCCATTTATGTGCTTGTACAACTAAAATTAATGTGGCACAACATACTTTTTTCCCCTTCTGCTTGGCTGAACTTTATTTTCACAGCAAACATCAATTAAATATGAAAGATCAAGCTAATAAACTGTATCCAGTACACACTGTGATTATTTGTAGMATTCAGTATTTTCCCTATAGCAAACTGTCACTTTCTGAAAGACACAGCAGAACTCAAGGCTTCTCAAAATAAGAAAGTTGCCCACAGAAAAAAAAATCTGAAACATTATTGCTTCTTTTTGTATATGTAGCTCATATTTCATGCTACATGGGCAAGACTTAAGCAGCGCTACTTACATTTTCTCAGACAGTCTTTCTCTAAGTAAAGAAGGTAACACTGTTTTTTTCCCACTCCTATCATTTTTTTCAGTGGCTGAATTCCCTGGAGGCGGGAATGATATCCTCAACTTAGGCTCTTTTTTCGAAAAGCCTGCAAGTTAGAGCAAAATTGCCAAGGGTCAGAGGCATAYTGCAAGGTAAATAACTCAGAAGAGTCAGGTTGAAATCTTTTAAACTCATTATGCTAATTATACAACTGAAAAGGAAAAGTTTCAAGGGAAGTTGAAGAAGTCGTGCACTAAACTCATTGCCCTCAATGAATCACTGACTAAATCATCAGTGAAGTAGAATGAAACAAGGATGCAGCAAATAGAAAATATCCACAGATCATCCAGTTTCCTTGAACATTTCTGTTGAGATAAGATTAAATACCAGTTCCCCAAGCCTCTTGATGACCAACCCTGTTCTATTTGTCTACTGAAATCTAGAGCTCTAGGTTAAAAGACTACTAAATACCATAATTACCACTTAAAACTTAAGAGATTATTACAAATATCTTCAAATGAGACTTGATGTTATTATGTTGAATTGAATCTGTGTGTGCCAGAAGTAGCCACAGCATGGGCCATCTACTTATGTCAGTTTAAGATGTGCTTGTAAAGCCACAAGCCCATGATAAATTGATTTGCTGAATGTTAAATATAAGCCCATCTACAAGCTGCCCCCATCTAACTGAACTGAATTAAGACAAATTAGTCTGACTTGTGTCTAGTCACAGGCTCTGAACACAAAGGCAACTGTGTATGCAGTGGAGCAAGGACAGCAACCAGTGACCTGGCAGATTTCTTGGTCTGCTCCAAAGTGGCAGCCAGGCTGCTGATTAACCTAGGTWGCCAAAGTTTTATCAGTGAGGGCTGGGGGAAGAGCCTAATGACAATCAGTGCTTGATCTGTGGTTATTTATTGGAGTTCTGGGCTGGACCAACCTTGATTTTAGTTGTTGAATGGCTTGTGTGAAGACTGGGAGTGTCGGCAGGACATACTCTTAGCTTCCTTAATAGTCCATTGAATACCCTTTTTTTWAATGATATGTTTAAAAGTATACAAACAAGAAAAATAGATTTCTTTTGGCTTATTTTTAAAGGCAAGAATGAGCTGTAGAATGCAGAATTAAAATGTTTCTCTGTCTCTAGTGATTGCCATGGTCCAATCTATAATTGCAAAAGCAATCAATACAGGCTCCCTCCGGCAATACTCCTGAAGGAAGATATCCCTTGCCAAAGCATCTGGATCTAGGATATAGCTATAAAGAATTACACAACTTGCCAATAGATATGAGATTTCTATTGGCATGCCTTGTTCTAGTTCTATTAGATGCAAATAGGTTTTCCATTTACAGGGCACACTGGGATAAGTTAAAGAGAGATCTTCAGACACTAAATTCCCTCACTGTTGGGAGGTTAAAGCAGATGGTGGGCATTTCAATATAACGTTTTGGAACAAAACACTTTTTTTTTTTTTGAGATGGCTTTCTGCTGCAATTATGCAGTTTCTGTGATTGGGGCTGCATGGTTTGTCAGGCTGGTAATTATGTTGGTTTCCTACCTCCTCCATAATACAGCAGTAGCAAAYATGACTAGGAGTAAGCTTTCAATGTTCACTTTTTAAGTGTTTGTTAATAAACAGTGAGATTTTCATATCTTCCACCTAGGAAGCATTTAACTAAATATTAGTTAGATTTCCAAAGTACCAGAGTTGTGAGGCAGATAAAGATCAAAGGAACAGATTTACCAAAAAGCAAGCTGACTTGACTTTCTCTCCTACTTAGCACTACCCAGTGTAGCACTTGCTAGTTAGGGAACCATGGGATACGGGGAAGGAATTAATGTGGGTTGGGGGACTCAGGGACTACAGTGTGCTTTCCTCTTGATTTATGAGATAAATTCTCCTAAAGAGGCAAGTAAAGGACACACCCTCATCCCACTGAAATCTGAAGGAATCTTGTTCTAAATTTAAGTAGGACAAGATTTGGAGATTAAAAGGTTGGAAGTCATCACATCTATGTTCAATACTCTAAAATTCAGCTGCCAATCATACAGGCTTTCCTTAAGGCTTAGCACCCAGATTTGAACCCTTTTACAGGGCAGCAAGGAGTTGTGTAGGTGGTTCTCCCTCAGCTGACTCAAGAATACATTCATATGTGTAACTTATCCTACACACTTTTGACTAATTCAAGTTACAGAATGTAAATCCCACCCTGAATGGAGTGCACATGATAAACACACACCTCCTAGCAAGCAGCACGGCTGGGATAGGAATTTATTATTTCCTTTTTCTCAGTCCTACATTCAGTAAAGTGTGTTATGAGGCACTAAATTCTTATACTAAAGATAATAGAGAAACTGTTATTTTATTCCTTTCCATTCGCAATGAAAAAAAAAATCACACTGAACCACCAGAAATGTAAAAGGAAAAAAAAAATCAATGTAATATAAGACCGCAGATTCAATGTTATTTCAGTTGAGGGATCCTTGGTAGCAGCCACAGCTCTGGGAGTCCCTGTCCCCCCAGGGCTCTCTGACCCCGCTTTGTTTGCCCCATTTGAGGCCAGTGAGTCCCGGCAGAGAGCGCTGAGGGCAGCAGCCTGAGGGAAGGGATGAGGGAACGGATAAGGGAGGAAGGGAGGGAGGGAGGGAATGAGGGAAGGAGGGAGGGAGGAGGGCAGGAAGGGACGAGCTCCCTCGGCTCCTTGCGGCACAGCTCCTGCGTCGTAAAGCCACATCCAAGAGCCGCTGGTATTTCCTCAGCCACCAGCTGCTTTTACCTCATAAAGGGCCTTGATTGCTTTGTTCGCCTAGCCCGGCCGATTGCTTGGCACACCCATTATTTTTAACGAGGATCGTTATTTTCTTTGGAGCCAGAACATCTCTGTTGGCAGCCGCTCACACCTTTCAGCCTAAGCGTCTCCTGCGAACGCCTGGCTTTGAGCACATGTAGATGTAGAGCAGGCGAGCACGGTCCTTTCCTCAAAACGTGTCCCAGGTAAACAGCAGGGAAACCTGAGTGCGTTCCCTGCCCACAAAATGCGAGCAGATCCCGGCCCCTCTGCTCTCGGTGCCGCGGAAAGGCCGAACCCGTGCGTGCTCCGGGTTTCGCATCGTGAACATTCCCAGAGATTCGCAGGGGTCGTGAACATTCCCAGAGATTCGCAGGGGTCGTGAACATTCCCAGAGATTTGCAGGGGTCGTGAACATTCCCAGAGATTCGCAGGGGTCGTGAACATTCCCAGAGATTTGCAGGGGTCAGGCTTCAGGGCGGGAGAGTTCACAGAGATGTCGGAGCTTACATGTGCTGTGCCAGAGAGTGCTTTCTTAACATTTCAAACCTTTCTCACCCCTGCACCAGGGCCAAACCTARACAGGCCAGAGACAGGCACTGAGTGTGCAGCCCGGGAGTTGGGTGTTTGTTACAACACAATTTTCATGGAGATCATGACAGAGCAGAGAGAACCCGGCCCGGTCTGGGCCCAGCTCCGGGGCTCGGACATTGCTCCAGCTGAGAGCAGGGAACTGCGCTACAACGCTCTGGGGAGTGCTGAAAGTCCTGGGCTATTGATTATTCTGCAAGCTTTGTCCTCACTGTAAAGTTTTGCTTCTGACAGATGGGGKTTTTTCTTTAAGATGAAAACCTCTCTGTCAAAAAGCTCCCAACCGGTTCTTTCACTAAGACAATCAGCGACTCAAATCAAAAGAACTGCGATAACCCCGAACCTTAGGACTGAATTGCCTTAATTATATATTACACTTGATAGAGCAATCAGAGTTGCTTTGATTTGGGTTATGAATAGATAAGATCTSTGTGAAAGATTTAAAAAGTCACTCTGCCTCTTTTTCCCTTTTTCTCTCCTCTTTTTCTTTTTTTTTTTAATTGACATTACCTTGACATGTTCATGTAAAGTATCATATTCTCTCCCTGGCGTGACTGAACTCCACTGCTCACAGTTTTATCACTGCAATGGCAAATATTCCTTAGTTTAGAGAAAGAAAAACTTGGCAGCAAAGAAAAGGAAAAAAAGGATTTGGCGTACTGGCTTTGGTTTAGGCATTTATCTTGACTTTAATCTTCAAGCTGAAGTTCCTGTTCTCCTTTTTGTCCTCAGTACAAAAAAATAAAAATTTATTAGAATACAAAATATTTATATTAGGTTTTCAAATCAAATTTAAATTTTCACTAACCAGATACATTCCTTTCTTTGAAAACAGCTTCAGTCAGATCGTACGATTTGACTACAAAAGGATATGAGAATGCCTCTGTTCAACAGGGAAAATAAGATTAAAGTCCTTTATGAGAGGATGGTAGGTTCAAGGTGAGAATGCATCGTGATTTTATACCAAACAGAAATAGCGTTAAGAATTATCTCTCGGTCACAGTACTGACTAGCRATCTGCAAACCATCTCTTTGTTACACAAGTCTGGTTTTAGTCACAGAAACATCAAAAACATTAAAAAGAAGATATTGAAGCATCAAGAGAATGTTAACCTGACAGCAGGCAGTATCTTGAAAGTGTATTTCTTAGTTGTGGTATTTACAGGGCAGATTTTCAAAATTGGTCTCTATTTTTGACTGCGCCCAGTTTGCAGATGGAGGTTCAGCATGTAACATCATTCTGGGCTTCGCTCTTCCTCTCTCCCTCCCTCCCCGTGTACCATCTGGGTGCCCATGTTTTCCATGTTCAGAATTTCTGAGACTCAAGGCTAATGCTTCTCATTTGGAACCCAGGTCTTATTGAGTCATGTTCAGCGTGTAAAATTATGTCTATGTAATTTTGCCTTTAACTGAGCAAACAAAAAGGCACAGCAAGGTCATTAGAGATGAAGTTAGCAGGCTTCAGACTGACGATAACATAAATTTTTATCAGTACAAGCAATTAAAAACTAAGGACATTGCCAAAGGATGTGGTGAATTCTCTGCCCCTTATCATCTTAAATATAAACTGGATGTCTTTCTGAAAGATTTTCTTGATTTCAGCCACAAACTGGGTTTGATGTAGGAAGTATTGAACRGAATTCTACAGTTGGTGTTAAAAAGGAAGTTAGGTAATAAACTCGATTATTATAGCAGTCTCTTCTGACCTCAGAATCTCTCCAGAATCTATCTCTACCTTCAGGACTAATTTATTAAAAGCCTGGCTGGCTGTTGCGGGCAATGAAGTATTGCAGTACTTCAAGGGTTCTGTGAAAAAGGACTGTTGCCAACTTTGCTGACTGCAGTCAGCATTTTCTGAAGATCATAGGAAGTGAAAATACAAAATAAGCACCCTTCTGATTCATGTGCATTTTCCCCAAAATGCTTGCTTCCAAGTATTTTTCATTATCCAGCAACTGCACACCTTAAAATTTGAAATAAAATATTAAAAATTAATAACTTCCACTAGCTTATGATGCTTCTTCTCTGTCACACAAAATAGATATCTAGGAAATATTACTTCTGCACACTAAGTAGGGATGCAACTCTGGCTGTGAAGAACTTGTCTATAAAATTCTACTTGCCAAGAAGCACAGCCTAATCTGAAAATACTAAAAGAATCAGCCAATTAGAAAGCTATCAGTACTAAAAATTTGAATTGTCATTCAGTTCAAAGATTAAAAAATAATAACTCAAGTTTCCAAGGCGTGATGCCAAGACCTAGTTAGTTAAATTATTAGGCAGATCTAGATCTAGTGCAAACACCACACATGGGGCAGTCTGCTGCTTGCTGCTGGGTTTGGTACTCCACTCATAGGATTTCTGTAATTTTCACATTTTGCTAATAAATGGGACAAATAGCATTTCTCAGTTTAGGAGCCTCAGAATGTGTGTTGAGAAAGGTGCGATTTTTTATCATCTTTGGGCAAAATGATTTGGTATGTAACCAATTTCACACCTTTGTGAAAGGAGAGAAAAGAAAAAAAAATGTAAAGGGAATCCCAGATTTTGTTCTTGAGATGTTGTCTCTAAAAGAGCAGAAAATCTATTGTTAAAAAAGTCAGCTCAGCAGTTACTGTATAATAAAAMCCCCAGAAATCTGGAATGACTGTGGAGGAGGTCTATACTGCACCCTTCAGAGAAAACCTTGAGAGGATTCCTCAAAGGGAAATTTTCTTACTTTCTAAGCCAAGAGACAAACTGACCATAGAGAGATGTGGGGAATGCCAGGGCACAGGACCCCTTTAGGTAGCACAGTTATCCTGGAGGTGTGGAAYCAGCCCTTCTGTTTTCCCTTACCAACCCACAAAAGGAGTGTTATGCTTGTGTTGAGCTGTGCTGCTCTTTTTGACTCAGTTAAGAAGGGAAAAGGGAAACAGACTCTATGGAAAAACAATTATAAATAATCTCTCCCTCATTCTTTACAAAATCTAGAGTTGGCTCTAAGGAACAGAGTTTAGGTTCATACTTTGCAACAGGAGAATATGCACTTTTGGCACCTCTTAGGACTTTCTCTGACCTTTGCCGAGCATTAATCCACTAAGTGCACAGTAATGTATTTGGAGGGGGAGAAGAAAAAAAATAAATCTTTTTCCATGGTGACTACGTGGAACGATATTTAAAGAAAAGTCAGTGGTTCTTTCCATATGTTGAATGACATTCAAGATCCAAATGAGCATTCATTTTTACCTTAGACATTCATCAGGAATGTGCTGGCAAATATCACAGGCAGAAAAATTGCTGGGAAAATTGGGCAGAGATTTCTATTATTCAATATGCTTTAACTCTTCTTTGCTGATGCTCTGTAAATTAAAGGCTATTTCYCTGGCATCAGGGTGCTCCAATTTTACTAGAAATCATGACACTAAATATACCACATATACTATAAGGGCGCAATCTAAAACCTATTAGCTCAGCAGTTGTACCCTTAAATGTCCACAAGTTACAGTGTGTCAGGAAATCTGGGTTAAAAGGGTGCCAGAACTGAAGCCTAGTCAAAGGGAAACAGCAAGAGAGTTTTATTTTACTGCCTGCTCTGACAGGTCACTGGATTTTGATTATGCAGTGGGATATGGTATTCATCCCCTTGATAATGAAGGTTGGGTGGCTGGCTRGAAAGAAAAGGCACAGAAGATGGTTTTTGGTCATTGTCTGAGCTATTTCTGGTAATCCTCCTTAATGTCTCATGTGTTTGGGAAGGATTTGGGCCCGTGGGGTAAATGGAAATTGAAATCTCTCAAGAGGAAAAAATGATAAGGAAACAATGGGTATTTGCCAGCATTTTCAGRATGAGACATTTAACGAAAGAAGCAGCCTGTGCTCTGTGTTAGGGTTACTGCAGCACCGGCTCTCCTGCTTTCATTGCTGCCTCACAACAAAGCTCAAGACAACAGAAGGACTGTTGCTGTTCTCTCAGCTCTTTTCTTGAACTGCATCAGCTGGATCCAAATTAATTTCACCTCCCAAATATCATAATATTACAAATTACTGACCATTCAATAAATATACATAGTATTTAGTGAGAGATTAACCCTTAACCACATTTCTTTTATGGGAGAACACACATGGTGACACTAGGAGATAGATCAGCTGCTCTGTAATGTATTTTTTAATTTCTAAAATTTTTTTAGTATCTTCAGAGCAACAGGTCAGGTTTCCAGATGCTCCTTCCCAGCCTGAGTCCTGCATCTTAAACCCCGTGCAGCAGAGGACACTACTGTGAAATTCACACCGCACCAGTTAATTCAGGAGAACAGTAGCAGCTAAGYAAATTAACATTACTGCAATGGTTTCTTCTGTGGTAATGGCTCCCTAGCACACAGACAGGGCAAGGAAGTTCCCTGCCCTGCTTTGCCTACATCCTGTTTGAAGGAGAGGTGTCCTTGCCACCATATACAGCAATATGGTGTCAGTCCTATACCACCATATACAAGCTGCCAGCTTTTGAGTCAAAGCTTCTAAGAAGCAGCTATGATGGTGCTGTTGACACAGTGTGGTGGGGCAGAATTTTGTATCATCTGCCCTCACCAAATTAAGAAAAAACACACCCCAATTGCCCATCTACGGACAAACACAGCCAAGCTGGGAAATAAAGTGGCCCAGCCAAKGTACAAATGGCTCCCTTGCACTCAGAAGGAGCAAATGTGCTTCAGGGTCATGTTTTCCTTGGTCCTCCACTTTCTCTGACCACCTTTCCAAAGGGGTGGCACCAGGCTCCCAAGGTCACACTTGTTCTGCGATGCCAGAGGTGGAACACACTATGCACTTCCGCCACGGCAGTGCGTGGAGAGCTGTTTGTCATTTGTATTTATCTGCCCAGACCTTCTCAATCAGTTTTACAGTTTAGCTCCAATCACTGTAGACTGTGACATTTAATATCAAACACTCTTCCAACATTCCCACATTAATAAACACAAACAGTGAATCYTCTCTCTGTTGTAATCATGATTTCTGGCACCGTTTAAAAGTGCATATTATTATGACAGTATTAGGAATTGGTACAGCTTCATGCAATGCTGGAATAGATATCCAAAAACTAATTTACTTGAGTTGTAATGTTAGGATTATCCTTCTGTCTTTCATGACTGATGCTTCATCTGGAGAATGCTTAATGTTTTCTTGTCAATGAGTGTTAACTCAAATGAATTATTCCAATCTGTTTACTTTGTCCCTTTCTAACAAATGCAAATTATAATTAAAAAGGGGGAGAAAAAAGGAAAATGSAAACAGCATTGAAAACCTGGTAAGAAAACACTGTGTAGATTTTTCTACTCTTAAGTCCACATCAATAAGCAATTTAACAATAGAACTCTTAATGGGAGACAAACAGATGAAATTGTTGTAGAGCAGATCCTTGGATGAAATTTTCTTTTTGCYCACGTAATTGCATTCAGCCATCCTTGTGTGAAATCCCCCATCAGATTACAGGGTTTGTTGTATGTAAATTGAAGACTAAATGCTTGGTAGCACCTTTCAGCTCTGCAATGCTGGAAATGAGTTTTTTAATAGGAAATTAGATTAGTAATATTTTAGTCAACAAAAATGCGGAAAATTTCTGCATAAAGATGAGAAAATTATTCATGAAGCTGACTTTAAAAAAACAAGAATGAACAATTGTTAAATTCTGTATACTACTATTCATAAAAAAATCTGTGCATTATTTTGTAAACAAAGAATGAGATATGCAAAAAGAAATTATTTCTACTTTGCTGGCTATAGTATTGACTGAGCTTCTGGCTAGCAACAGGTTGCATAATTCAGTGGTTTCAATTTTTAATATGATTTTATTCAGTTCTCAAAGTGAGGAACAATACGTAGAAAATTACAATTAACTCAGTCCAGATTATAAAATAGACTTTTGCAAGCCATCAACCAGGCATTAAAACAAGATGTTGCCATTTCCAGTCCCTATTATGTTGCAGTGGATTGTATTAATCTTCAGTGASTTTCAGAAGCCAAAGTGAGAAAAGACTCCTCAGCCTTAAAGTTCCTCTGCAAATGCAAAAGTGGCTGTAAATTGGTGTAAATTTGCCTTCCTTTGTAGCTGATAGCCCAGAAAACAACTGATAATGTAGTAAYAAATTACCATTAATATTTTTTATAAACACTTACTAAAATGGTTCTTGCAGTTTAGGCTGGACCACAGAGCAGAGGCTGAACGTACCACACACTGAGAAAGCTGAGGCACACACGTGTCAYCAGCAGGAAACAGCAGATGGTTGGTAGAACGAAGCAAAACGTACATCACCGTCATGAGGTGCAACGTTTTAGGCCAAGACATTCCTCTTCCTAAGAACCTACTGGCTTTTAATAGCCTGGCTACAGCTGAACTGTTGCAAAGCTTTGCCCTCGTTCCTAAGGAGGATATAAAATGTGATGGGTACCCAGAAGGGGGTCTCAGACTTCAGCATATTCTAAGTGGGAATAAAAATTACATCGGTGGAGCAGGGGAAACTAATGTSTTCTCCAGCTTTCTGAACACCACTGATAACTGTTCTGGGCTCCTGGCAGAAGGCTGCAGCTCCTGGAAATCTCTTAAAATTCCTCTAGATAGTTTGTAATCTTCAAACAGCAACCACAGGAATGTGTCTCCTGTTTCCATGAGAAAGAGATCTTTCTCTCACTCTCCATAAAAGTTTTAAAGAAGTAGAGCCTTAGTGAAATGAAGAGGCCTGAGAAACTCATTTTAACTGCAAATGCAGCAAGACCTCACCAATATGGTCTGTACTTACAAATGGGACCATTACTAGGACTAGGAATACATCATGCACCTGCTGCAAAAGTCCRCATAAACCAACTTCAAAAAACTCCTTTCACATCAACTCCTCCTTTGCCCCCAAATATTTACTAGYTTTTATTGCAAAAAATATGAATCTGTTCTGCAGATGATAAAAAATAAGCACAGCTCCTTGTCCCAAGGACTGACAATCTAAACACACCTCAGGGAAMTCCACAGAGGAAATAACAGGGACAGAAAGTTGGTTTTTCTGTTGCCTTGTTAATTCCCATCTATGGGCTAAACAATGTAGTGAGTCTCTAGGAGAGCCATGATTTTTGTGCTGAGATTACTGCTAACTAGTTTATTAACTTWTATGCTTTTGGGGCACAAAGGAGAAGAAAAGGCAATCCAATTCCTGTGGCTGTAATGGTGACAACAGTGTAAAGGAAGTGGAGAATCTTTTTACTCACACTTTACACCTCTCCCTCACTTTTCATTGCTTTACTTATTTTTCTAAAAACAAAGATTACTCMACAAACAAGCAGATTAAAATGGGATACCTGAAGCTATTACCMCCCATGGCTGTCATCTCTCCCTCCCTGACAGATGTCACTGCAGCCACTGCACTGAGAGCTCAATTTCTGAATGCAAGTCCATTCCAGACCTTGGYTGCTGTAATATGTGCACATGAAAACAGCATTTTGGGAGCCTATTTGGGTCCTGCTATCCTCTGGAAGGGTGCAAGCAGCTTCCTCTTCCATCCATCTGCCTTTAAACCACACTCATGTCAGTCTGAGCTCTGAAATCATCAGTCAGGCAGGCAGAGTGATATATCTAAGGAATTTTGGGTTTTTTCACAGTAGATAGAACACAGTGGGCATAAATATCTTCCAACTTCCCTAGTTTTTTTTTCCTTCCAAAGCTCCCAGGCTTGATGTTTCTCTTCATCTCATTCAGACAGTATTCTGTCCAGTCCCTAGATATGCCTAGGAAGTGTGCACTGCACACAGAATAGAAATCAAAACCATCTTCTTTAGTCTGATTTTGTGTAACCCCAACTCAAGCTTCCAGTCTCAATTTTTAAAATTGATTAAAGAGTAAATTACAAAAGATAATACTACTCCCAGGGAGCAAAAAATATTAAAATAGGTTTACAAATCTACGAGAGAAAAATCAATCATTGGCAAGAGGCAGCCCAGGATATGAATGAATTGCATGCCATTTAGAGAAACAAATAAATGCAACAGAATTAATCAGCAGATATAAAAGAGAGTGTGATTCTCATACAAAATAGAAGAGATTACAAGARGGCATGAAACAATGACCATATGCCTTAAATCATAGCTGCTTTCTGCACAGATAGAAAAAACACTGAAGAAATGCTACAAGTTATTTTTTGAGAAGGGACATGAATTAAAAGCAAATGAATCCAGTCTGCGTCTCTGTCATGTATATGCACACACAAAAACCCTGCTTACACAAAGTCAGTCCCTCATGATGAATTTCTGACCCTCACCCTCCCTGTGCCACGCTAAAGCTGAATTTTAAATTGAGTCTGGAAGGCCAGGGTGTGGTGGCACAACAGCARCATAAGAAATAGATGAGGGTTTGCATTCCTGACAGATTCCTCACAACTCTTATTAACGAGACTGAGGATTTGGGARAGAAAGATGTAGAAACAGTCAGGCACAGCAAACAGAATTAGGAAATATTTTGAAAATAGTCTTGCAAGCCAGGACATGCAATAGCCAAATTCACTTTAAGTCTCAACAACCCAAGTTCAAAGGTTTGAATTACTCAAGAATATCCTATGTTTAGCCAACACTGTTAATCTGGCACATCTCCTCCTTGTCTGGCCAAACCCTTCCCTTCTCAAAATAYCCAGAACAGATAAATGCAGTGTTACAGATACTCATTAACAGAGAGAGCGTGACCGAAACATCAGCACAGCTTTGAAAGGCAGGCCATATATCTACAGTCATGGYCCCATATCTATGGTCACGATGGGCTTAGATTTTATTTTGTTGTTCTTCCAGCTGTTTGCCAGCAATAAATGGCAATTGTACTATCCAGCCATGTTCAGCTGGGCTCTACGCCATTTTTCGCTGTTTTTGATGGCAGAATTCTCAAAGACACGCAGTCAAACTCTCTGGCCCATGCAATAACTCACTAAGGTTGCACTCATGCTTCCAAGGAGGCCCATAAGAAGAGGGAAAGTTGCTTTTTTTTCAGAAAGGCAGCAGTCCTCTGCATTGGTAATATTAAACTTTCCCAAGGAATTTCAATAGCATTAACAAATTATTTTGATAAAATACAGGAGGCTTTCCAGATGGTTTTCTCAGGATTTCAACAGAGCAAAATGTGCAAGCAGTACTCCCACTCCTCGATGTTGTAAGCTCCCTTACAGTCTGTCCTGTGACCACTCTCAAATATACTAATGCTACAGAGTTAATCTCATAATGGTAATGCRTCCACAAACAAATTACTGCAGTCATGCAGTTAGCTCAATTAACTTTTGAATCTATTCACTAGGCAGAACTAAAGGTCATTTTCTKTTAAAATATCTTCCTCCCACTTCCTTATCGCCCTCTGCAACTTACAGGAGTTAATATTAGAAATCCTGTCTACGCTATGTCAGGAAGAAGACAGGATGACGAAGCCAGAAAAAGACCTTATTCTTTACTAACATAACACAGACACGGCCCAAAGAGAACATCTGCCTTCTTTCATGAACCCATCTAATTATGGCAAATTGTTAACACCTTGAAGAGGATTTTCATAGAAGGGTAAACTTTAACATATGCCATCCTCGCACATAAAACATCCTGTACTTCGTACTTTTCYAAACACATGCCCTTTTTCCTACAACAGTTTATCAAAGGCTTTGTTTTGAAAAGGACTTCAACCTGTTTTCCATTCCTGTGGATGCATTTTTTAGTGCTTGCAATTATTTGCCAGTGCAAATAAATCCATAGAAATGTCAAACTATGTAATCTGGGAATGCAGTCAGGASATGAGACAGCAAGTTCTGCAAAACTGCAAATGCAATTATTCCCCTGCGCGCAAATGCAAGATGCTACAATTTAAATCTTTTGGAAAATCCTGCCTTTACTTTATTTGGGCACTGAAAGCTGCCTGTCCACCCTAGAGCTCCTGCTACTCTTCCCCTCTGAGATCCCACACTTAAGTCACARTGAATAATTTGACACTGTTATTGCCATGGCAACACCTTGATGTCACGCATACACAGAATCATGATTGACATTCCTGCAGTAACCAACAAAAGGAGAAATGAGGGAAGAAGGAGAAAACCAGACTCAGCTCCAATACTAATAGGGGAAACAGAGTATCATTGGCACTGTAAATATTGCTTTTTTCATAAATCTGCCTTCTCCTGTTTTTCACCATGTCAACATTCCTGTGAGGGGCTCCCATCAGACCCCAAAGCACACACAAAGTGCAGAGGGAGATTCCTAACACACACCTGGATTTGCCCAAATTGCAGTGATGTCCTTCTGACAGTCCTCTCCTTGGGCAGAGGATTCCACACTACAGCATGGAAGACTTTCGCCACAGAGGGCAGTCTTAAAAATATGCATCTTAAATATCATAGGTATAGCCTAAAATAACACAACACATTAAATAATGTGGGTTTTGCCTCTGAGGATATCTTCAGGTGCTCAGCTGGACTGTAAACCTTTTTTTTTTTTTAGTTTTATCTTTTCTTTTCCTCTCTCTTTTTTTTTTGATCTCTTCTCTTCTCTTCTCTTCTCTTCTCTTCTCTTCTCTTCTCTTCTCTTCTCTTCTCTTCTCTTCTCTTCTCTTCTCTTCTCTTCTTCTCGTCTCTTCTTTCTTATTTCTGATGTTTATAAGTGTTCACAGGAAGACACAAATCAATAGGAATAATATAAAATAACATCAGTTAAGTGTTTTTTAAACTCAGTGTCTGCAGCAGTTCTCATAGGGGTCTACAGGCAATACCAAGACAAGGATGRAAACAGCCTTTTATTCTAAATTTCRTATGTACAAGGAAAGCCGTTTTACACAGTTTTGTAAATTCTGCGTAAAAAAAGCTATTGTCATCCAATGTCACTGTGCTTACACTAATAAGAACTTTTAAACATGGAGTACATTATTAACAACAAAAACTGTTAACAAACAGGCATAAAAGACACAGATATGTGTGCTGATATTTCACATATATTCTAGAAACAACTTGGCGCAAAAATAAAATGTGCCAGTAAAAAAAAATAGGCTTTTTTTTTWAAATCACGGAATACATGATTTTCTTTCTTGCTTTCTCTCTTTTTTTTTGTACACAGTATGCTGAGATCCATTCTCAAGCCTTTTCACATCAGGATTTGCAGGCACTTCAGCAACCCAGCTATTTTTTTTTTTTACAATACACGAAGTTCAGATCAACAAACATAAAAACAGCTGCTGCAAAAGAAATTCTCATATCCCATATGCACATTCAAATATTACTCTCTGCTACAGCAATCTTTTTTGCTTTAGTAATTTTTGGATACTGACATGTTTTCAGGATGATGTGTAACAGTTTTTCTCCACTTATGTCTCATTCATGTACTTAAAGGTTTCTTTTCATGTAGCATCATGATGTAACAAAATGCTATATGGAAGCACAAAGGAAATTGTCCACAAAGCTTCACAAATTCTAAAAAGAAGGAATTGTTCTCTTTACAACTATTTGATCCAAAGAAAAAAATTTATTTCTCTGCTCTTGCTTTGATCTATCTCCAAAATTTGCCCAAAGGCTACTGTGTATGAGGCGACCATGAGATGACACCCTCCCTAGTTCTCTTCCTAGATACAAGTGTCATATGACCAAATTAATTTAGCAGCAAAGCAGAACTCAATTGTATGTTTGTTCATAATGTCCCATCTTTAATAAAATAGTAAAATATACTTATCAAAGGTTTGGCTGTGTCTGTATAAATAATCTCTCTCCAGTTATTTCATTTGTWATGGGCTGTGTATTAAGATTATAAGGCAATTGTAACAGGATTCTCAGGATAACTGAAAGCTTAATATTRTTTTTCTCATGAGTCAGGATAAAGGCTTTTTCAATAAGCTCAGAGTGGGGAGAGAGAGAAAAGAAAGAGTGCATATGTGCATAATAGGAGAAGGATAGTTTTTCAGCATATAGACACTTAAATATTGATCAACAAAGACTGGTAATGACTCCACCATAAAACATATCAGAACTCCAACAGCAATCCAGCGTAGAGCTCAGCCTTGTCCACTCAAGAGTGATATGTACACCTCCTTCTGACCCGAGAGAAATAAAAAAGGACATGTCAATGCTTCCTTCAACCTCAAATTCATTAATTTTATGCCGCAAAACTGCAYGTTGGTGTAGTAAGTCACTGCAAAGTAAAACACATTACAACAAATCCTAGTGAAAAGTCACTGCTGGACTGGGCTACAGAGCTCGGAAGGCAGGGACAGCACTGCTCCCTCCTGCTATGATTGTCAAATGGTGGAATGTCCTTCCATGGATTCAACACTTGGGACACAAGGGCAAAGACATAAGGCCCACCAACGCTTTGCCCATATTTTCAAAGGCACTGAAATAGAGAACGGATATATTYCTTAGTACCATCAGTTTGAAAAGTTTTCAAAATATAAGTCTTTATATGAAAATGTTCCTTATTGCAAGGGTAGGTCGATCCTCATGTTCTTCACCTCAAGAGTAAAATGGTCTTCCCTTTTCTGGTGTTTGCAGTCTGTTCAGCCTCGCTACCTGAGATGGTGAAGGCGGTACATCTTGTCTAAAAGGACCTTTAGGAGGKGTATAATTAGGGTCCTGAATTTTCTTATATGAGTCATAGTTGCTAGACCCTTCAGAAGAAGTTTTTTTTTTCAGTTGTTGTTCTTTCCGCCTCTGCTCTTGGCGGAGCAGTTCTTGTGTTTCTAGCATTACCCTGGCATTAAAGCCATGTCCCCCCATGTAGCCATTCCTCGATCCTTGGTARCTGGAATATCTGGGATTTTCCTTGGCAGTCTGGAACCCTTCTCCAGGGGAATAATTCTGCTCCCAGGAGTCTTGAGATACAGAACTGGCATTTTTCCTGCTTTGCCTGAAAAGAAAAATGAAAGASGTATTTAAGACAAAAGTTCTGGTTCCCCTTCTACTGTTATTGACAACAATCACTGGAAAGAAGGCAGCTTCTGCCATGTCATTAGCTTTCTCCCAGCTACGGCATTCTCTAGAAATCACTTTCTAGAGTCACTTTCTGCCCCAAAGTGGTATCTTGTCTCTTAGAATAACACTTCCTAGAGAACTGGACCGTATTTCTAYGCCTCTGTAGAAGGAATATTCTATGAAAACCCATCCAGTGCTACAACTACCCTCATGTTCTCAAGAAAAGAAGTGTTACAATTCAGTTGCAGACTAGGAAAAATCATACATATTACTGTGCTTCCTAAAAATGCAGGTAAACAGCCAGCAATTATGAAGTCACTCATGAAAGATTTSAATCCAGACTCACACTTGATTAAAAAAGCAGCAGGTAGATCCTTAAAACACTTGTCCTAATGCTGCACAAGTCAGAAAATAACGCTCCTTACTGATGGGTAGCTACACAGTTTCTTCCTCCCATTTCCAGAACTAAGGAATTTCATGCTATAAGGACTGTTTCCCAGCCTGCTATAGCTGTCATAAAAGGGAAAGATAACAATTTTTGCTTATTTTTTGGCTCTAAGGAGTAGATAAATAGGCCAAATACATATAGGAATTACAAATTCTTATCTCTTTTCGCAATAAATCACCATATTATTTTGAAGACAGATTATGGTTTTGAAATAACTTTAATTTACTATCAAACTGCTAGATGCTTGTATGAATTTAAAATAAGATTGGCGGTGATAAAGTAAAACAATTTTGTGCTGCAGCAAAAGAGATACCTCCTTTGAGATTAAAATTAGAGTATGAGAATCAAGCAATAAAATAAAATATATTGCAGCATAAATCAATAAGAAAATAATTTAGTTGTTTATATATGGCTTGGTTTTTCATGTCATCTCATATGACAATGTGGCCTCATCCAATGAATATGTAGTGGAGAGACAGGAGACCTGGAGAATTTTTCTACAATTACTAGAAGTAAAAAGTCTCCYAATGTTTTTGCAATCTTCCTTCCACATGTATAATTTCAAAATTACCATATCCACCTTATTTCATAACTGATTCTGAGACCTCTGGATGAAAAATGTTATGCAGAGTGAATGTAAATTATTCCAGCAAAAATTACAACGTAATGTAAATTCTTACAAAATTTTTATAGCTGTTMTTGGTATTCTCATATCCAACTTTGCCAAAGAAACAATGCTTCTGAGTCATGTTTTACCACTCCCTGGAACAAGAGCAAATTGARGGAACCTCTGTAGGCTACAAAACTGTCAGGTTTCTGATCTAGAGCAAGATAAATTTTAAGTAGTAGAAAATTAACATGGAGTCAAAGCTTGTTCTTACGGTTTCACATGGGACATGAGGATGACTAGTTGAACCAATTTAATTTACTGACTGTTTTCTGGTACTTGTTCAAAATTAGTTGGCACACTTTCTCTGTCTTTCTGGGAAGATCCTTTAAAATAGACTCAAGAGTTTATTTGCCTTCAGTACTAAAGATTTGAATGTGCAAAGGGGAAAAAAAAAGATGCTCTTAGAGATTACACAAGATGAAAAGCAACAAAGCTCAAGAATGAAGCCAGTGTACAAACTTCAATCATTACAAAGTCATGGTTGGAACATGAAGTTTGGGACTTTAAACTTGGGTTTCACAATAACAGTAAGATTTCTTCAAAGATCAGTCACAGCATTAGGAACAGTTTGTAAAGCTGGAGAAATGGATGCCTCAGGTTCTTATAGGAGTATTTTGGTATTTACAGTGCTGAACTTTAGCCCTGCAGTGCTGTCTGTTCTCAGCACAGCTGAAATACCCAGAGTGCTCAAATGAAGCCATTAAATTATCATTAATTACTCAGTAACATGCACTGCYAGATTGCTAGCYATTTCTCATGTTGAAAATCACCTTGAGTAAAGTTCTAAGTAACTCTTTTCAAAAAAAGCATTCACATGATCTGTTCTATGATCTATTTTCCATATTTCTTGTAGATTAATTTTCACTTTAGGGTTATTATTTCTGCCACTGGAACAGCATTGCAACTGATTCCAAGTTTTAAATGCTACCAGAGACTGTGAACAGGGGAAGCGAATTCTAAGAATCAGTTTTAAAACTATAAATAAACATGGTTGAGTGGGGCTAGCAGAACTGAAAAATAATTTCTCAGGAGAAACAATATGGCATTAATAGGTGTGGTCACTTCCAAAGGAAGGCAGAAATAAAAAGAGGGGATATAAAGATCCTCAAGAGCAAGTTGCAATCTCAGAAAACACAGGAACTTTACATTYCCCTTTCCCTCCTTCCAAACTTAACAGAAAAATTCTACACTGAAAGGTGTTAAAGCACTTGAAAATCTGAAACTGTTTTATTTTCGAAGATGTTGCCAAGATAAGAGTTCATGGTTAGATAATTTTGCTATGAAGCTTCTATTTGATTCCAAAAAAAGAGTTATAATATACCTGGTAAAACATATCTTGTCACAACAAATTTTTTTCTACATCATTTCCACACGAGTCATGAAAAATAATACAGCCTTGTTGGAAAACAATTTGACACCAAGCTCCGGTGTAAATTATTCTCCATTCAACCATTGCTGCTGATATTTCAAAATGCAAAGACTATTTGCATAATGCTTAACTAAGAGAATTAATATGAAATACAAGTTGGCTAAATTTCTGTGAGCTCTTAAAACTAAGTATCAAGTAAAAGACATTTTGTCCAAACAACTAATCTTTAAAAAACTATGATTTAAAAAATGTTTACTTACACAAAAAATGTATTCATTTTCAGCATTCTATAGATATTTAAAATGTATATATGTAAACTTGAAGACCCTTGATTTCTTTGATAAATTTCTCAGTTCCATATTTTTTGTTGGAGGTCATGAAATGTTTTTCCCTTTTAATTTTTCTTCCATATTAACATCACAAAGATAGATTTTCTACCCAGTAAGGAATTAGGCAACAGAAAAAAATCATCTATCATGTCAAAAGGGGACAACTCATATTATACCCAGGAGACTTTTGTAATTGCAGAAACTTAAACTGGATGGTGCCCCCACTAAGAATAGGTTTGTTTTAATATTTCAATTCTGGGTGCTGAATGTCATCAAATCCCCTGAAATCAGCTCTGAAGCAATTCTCTGAAGCAATTCTCAGCTACCACATGCTCTCACTTAAGAAATGTTATGCCTCTTCCACGGTGAATACATTCCACCTCATATCGATGCTGAACAAAYGTGTCTGCACCAAGTACAACACTTTCCTCCACAAATGGAATTAGCTCCAGGCTGCTGGGCATGGAATAGTTTCAGACAGTTCCATACCTGGGCAAGGAGCTGTACTGGCGCTGAGCTTGCTGGAAACTCTCTCGTTCTTCTTGCCGCTGCCGCTGCATTTGGACCTCGACGGACACGGAGTGTCTGCCGCTCTGGGAGTACGACTTGGCGCTTGGCTGCAACACAAAAATGAAAATGTTTTAAGCAAGGCAGAAAAATGCCCACAAAAGAGCCATCATTTAAGCTGCCATTGTACAAATACAGMGATATTTGTTTCGACATAAAGCTCAAGGAGCTCTTTTGCAATAATTAGGTTAAATTCTGACCCGCAACGATGGCCTGCGCTACAAATTCTGTTTCTCACCTACCACTTCTGAGATGTATCAGGCAAACAATCATCCAGAATGGGTTATGCTTTTATGGCAATGTTCTCATTTAAATGAAGTCAGATTTAAATTAGGAACAGATTTTCAGACTCTCTGAGTTAGCCTAGCCATGGTAATGTTAYGTTTTACACCCCACTCAGGATTTGAGGGGGGAAGGAGCACAGCAGCTTTTTTGAACCTCCCCAATACACTCAAGYGATGCTCTCCTTCAGTAGAAACATCTTATTTTGCTGTTGACCCAGAGATGGATAAAACATTTTCTGGTTCAATATGATAAAGTAGATAAATTCTTTATATCACCAAGTCTTTTGTGGCCAGTGAGGACTCCTGTATCTCTGTGTAGGATCTTAATGAGGTGACAATTTGAAACTTTAAGGCCAATACTAAGAGCAAGTGAAAAYGGATGGTCTTTCTGGGAATACAGAGTATTACTGGTCAAGATCTGACAGAATGGCTGGATTAAAACATGAATGGAACATGAAAAAGCTTACTTTTGTAYAGACACAACCTTTAATTTTACCATGCTACTTTCTTCAGATTTWGTGATTTCATTTTGCAAAATAGAGAGTCACAAAAATCAAAGAATGCTATGGGCTTTTCTTGTTGTTTTACTTAATAAGGTTTTGCCTACAAAGAAACAGAGCATTTTTTTTTCCTTAAAATTACCAGTTACTGTTCCAAATACATATGTTTAATCATGGGCAGGTTAGGGAGCATAACCATTTGTCTGAGCCTGGGACTGAAACAGCTTGTCTCACACTTGCTTTTAAAGCACRTTTTGCTTTTTTATCTCTGCTTTTCCTCAAAAGAAACATTTCTTGGTTTTTTCCATTATAATTTCTGCAGCAGAAAGAGATCATAATGGCTCACAAATATATGCAAGATGAAAGGCTTTTCAAAARCTTTGCACATTGAAGACAAGTTTTAGAAACTAGAAAGTTGTCATTTGTGACATAAATGTCTTATTATAGTCACGTACCTGCGGTAGCCAGAAACAACAAATTTTAAACAGGTGTACAACTTTTAGAAACTTTGCTATGAATGACAATACACTTCAGACAGAGCACCAGTCTCAGCTCAGAATTTAACAGATACCCTTTTCCCATTATGGGAAGATTACTGGCCAAAAGAATCAGAATGTGAAAGCACAGACTAGGAATAACAGTGAATTTATTTAAGAGAATACTGAATGCAACAGTAATGTCTACTTCATAATAGTTTTATTCTATAGAAACCTCACTAAAACAGCATTTCTCATGAAAAAATGCTTCAGGAATGGTGAGATGAAGCAACAAATTGAGAAAATGGAATCGTATGTCAGCCTTGTGGGAAATTTTCTTGGAGATGAATAAGCTGTACATATGTATGTCCAAACCAACAACCCCCACAGAGATTTCCTTCTATATTAAATAAGGGCAACACATACAGAGCAGCATTTCAGTTATTGCATATGTCAACATTTCTAACTTTCTTGACTTTATTGAGAGTCTTCTGACATTTGGTATTTTATTGAAGGGCTCAGCTTATGGCAGGGAGTGATTACCTGAAAATCACASGGTTTATTTGTGAATTCTCTCCTGTGTGGTTATAAGCAGCTTACAGCGAACCACAGGGAAACTCAAAAGTTCCCATATCAACTTCTCCATAAAGAATGAAAACATTTAAACTAAGATTTCAGAGCCAATCTCCTCATTTCATGGGTTTCACTTCAACAACATTGGAAAGCTTGCAGCTACATTATGTCATATGTGAGAAAGCAGTTATCACAGACAAGACATGAAATCAGAATTGCTTCTCTTTATGTGAAAACAGTTGCTCTTTTTTCAGCTGGCTGTAAATATAATGGATTAAGGAATCTGATGGTACAGAGAATGGTTAAATTGCCCCATAGGTGGAGATGGGATTGAGCTGCTGCTCAGTTTAGGTTTACACAAGACAATAAAATGCATCATCTAGAAAGCACATACTCATGTGTGGAGAGATTAAGTTACTGCAAAAGCCTGTAGGAAAGTGACAGAGGCTCTGAAAGTCCTAATGGAGTATCAATGGACTAAGATGAAAATATAACTTCAGAGATATTTCTTTTTAATGCACTATGGAACCAATGGCTCAATAGAGGYAGGAGCTGTCACTCCTGCCTGCTGCTGCAGTACATGCCCAAAATGACGGGATTTGAGGAGTCGGGTCTGGATTCTTTGCAGTTCACGAAGAATTTCATCTAATGGACGGCATTTATAATCTGATGGGTCTAAAGGCAATCATCTCAAATCCATTATCTGATTTACTGAAGGTATGAATACCTGTGTGCCCYGCTAAACTAAGAGGATTTGCAATACTTAACTAATCTGGAAAGGACACTTATTTAGTCTGAAAGTTATTCACATCTAYATAAGCTGTGCATATAATTGAATCTACTGTCTCATTTCAAGTATCCAAAAATATGTCAATGAGACATAAAAATTCTCCCTTTGTATGTAGTAACATATTCTGTAACATAACATATTTACACACAAACAGGTACATTCAATGATCTTATTAATGAAAAGGCCCTTCTTTCAAACCTTTTCATTCAAAACATCAGGAATACCACTGTGAATGCCTTTGAGATATGGTTATGATGATATAAAGACTTCATATATTACATTTTTGACTCTTAATTTGCTCAAAAAATGCTAATCTCCATACAGTGATAAAACTTTTCAATGTGCTGTTGATTAAAGTAACTAAACAAAAAATATTCATATAATAAGTAGCCTTAGTCTTCAAAAAACTGATGATAATTTTATCTCAGTTCTCATAGAATGCTTTTATATACATATATTTTTCTAAAATATATTCCTAAGTACACATCTATATAAATGCTTAGCCTGTTTATGTCAGCATAAAATGGAGAAAATTATGGAAAAAAAAATGTTGCACTATTTTCAGATCTTTCAACAGCAAMAAAAACCATGTACAAAGAATACACATAACACAGTAATTTTAACACTGATATGAACACAGTGCTAAGTACAATTATAACAACCTGAAACCATCCAACAAACCTGGCAACAGCTCGGTCCTCACAAAACAGATTGATAAGGACTCTGGCCTCGCTTGCAATGAGATGTATGACAAGCACTGACCCTTTAAATTAGAATATGGTCAAGGCCACAATAACAGCCAAGGCTGAGTTATACAAATAAATGTATGTTCATGCCTTCCACAGTACATTTAAGTGGCAATGATAGTTACGGCATTCAGCATTGTTAAACGATATTCAGCATGGAAAATTGTGCTTTAAGATAGATGAAATTGCACACTCTCTTCTCAAAGAGGCATTAATTTAAAACCAGGGCTGTAAAGGTAAAAGTTCCTCCATTCTCACTTTATGTGAACAACATTTTTTCATGTTACAGAGAMTGCACCCCCATGGTTAAAGTTGCAGTGACCATTATCAGTAGTCCAGGACAACAAAGGGACAAAGGTCCATCTTCTCTTTTCCTGCCTACCCCAGGGGCYGCCCACACAGCCTCTTTCCCTGCAGAGTGGCATTTCTGCCCACACGGGTAATTCTGCATGGTGGCAGCACAGATCCCTCAGGAATRGCACAGATCAAAGCTGCCAGTGAATTACAGAGAGGAGATCATGGGGGCAATTCAGGGCATTGGGTTTTCAGGGAGATCCACCCACTTCAGGTGATAGGAGATCTACCAGTGTAGGTGACAAACCTATCTGACAGCCTACAGCCACAGGGATGAGCTGGGAGAAGTGCTTGCTCAGACTCATAGAACTCTCTAGGCTGATAAAGAAATAGTTAACAGGGAGATTATTAAAGGACCAAGTCCCTTAGTATTTTCCTGGTTATTAAAAAAGACCATTATTTAATATTAAATGTGTTAATTTTTTTTTCCAGATTAAGCTCTGTGTTTAAGCAAGAAGTTTCAAGTTCACCTGGMAAGTTGGCAGGCACAAGGCCCCCCAAAAGTCCATGGTTCTCATAAGGCAGCACTAATTAGAAATAGATAAGATTAAATGACCTTGCCTGCTTTATGTGAAAATGTACTTGGCACAGATGACAGACAATCCAGTAAATGTGTATATCAAAATTGAGAATGATAAAAGACATTCAGTGTTTCTGGGAGATGTCCTTGAAAACTATTTTTACTTCCATCTCTGTGTTTATGTTGCTATGGTGARCAGAACATATAGCAATATGTCTTTTAAAAATTGTCAACAGGTGTRTGTATTAATTCAAACAACATATAATAAGAAAACCCCACCCTTTCTGTACCTCTCTATGGTGTGTATGTTCGAAGCTGAGCAGTATGGAACAAAGATTTCTGTTCTGTCTCAGGAAAAGCAGAGAGAAGATCTTCAGTATGACAGAAACAAACCACTATGCCCTGAAATTCTGCTTGGGGTATTTATGCTCACTGTTTGCCTGTGAGCTACAAATATGTTTGTTTACTAACTAAAATGACTTAATTTCTTTTAAAAATCTCTCTTCGATTTTTAATTTCAAATATATTAGTAGATTAAAGCTAGTGGGTAAAAGAAGTTAAAAATGTATAATGTTAGAGCCTAAACATGATTGTATTTTATTAAATCCTTTGCAGATTTGATATAAAATGGATGTTAACTACACAGCCAGAGAAACTATCAGTGGAGACATTGCCTTGCATAACTTTGGTTTCCTCTCTGAAACAGATTGTGAGATAGGAGAAACTGCAATTTAGCTTCTAAGGTTTTTGTCTACTGCAATGCTCCATTAGATATTGCCTAATATCTTGCATAAAATATCCTAAAATAGATACTTGAAATGGATTAATAATAGAATTAATACTCTACTTCTCTTTCTCAGTAATGTGTTGAGTAATTCTACATAATTTATAGCTTSATATAAACTTTACAATGTTTGTATTGAATGAAGTCTGTTATTAATTTTTTCAGGTAATATTAACATGCTATGGTTGAAGTTACAGCAATAAAAATCAGGCTTTTGTTGTTCCTAAATAATTTTAGATTATCCAAAATTTAGTATGTCTTTGACRAGGTCAAGGTCTTGAGTACAGGGATAACAAACAAGTTAAACATCTTAAACAGACAAAACCAATTTTTTTTTTTTCTGTAGAGACAAGACCTACACACCAACAGACAGCAAAAACAACCCAAGCATAGTCCCCAAATTTTCTGAGCCTTTATTTATCAGGCCACGTATAAACACATTATTAAGACTCCTGGCGTCTTTACAAAATCATGTCATTATTTACCTTAAATTTGTGCATGTAATTAAAGCTATACTYAGACAAGTCAGGTAGTRTATATATTCTGACCCAGTTAGCTGCTATCTWYAGAAAAYAAAATACCTTTTTATTTGACTCCTRAATATTTAAAGTAYAGTTTGCTCAGCTGCTCTCTCAATGCCAGTTTTTTTCCCATCATTCAAACAAATCCAGGATGACTGGAGATGAACATTTCCAGTATTTGTGAATGGAATTTGCCACTTCCCATTTTCATTTCAATTATTGTATTGAATTTGAAGAAATAAACCACCAACTTTTGTCCCTCCTGCATCTTTGTGGGTTTTTTTGGATCACTGGTGTGCTTCTACAAGAAGGCCTGGCAAGCAGCTGTAGTGTTTTCCATTGATTTAAAACGCTCTTTTTTAAAAATTGGATTGTTCAGTCCCATGACATTTAGGGCTACAGAGTTGTGGTTTTGTGATTGAATGGGGGGTGTCTGTTAATCAAGATGTGACTAGGCGAAAATACAAGATATGGAACAAATTACCACAAAAGTCCCCCAAAGCCTGGGAATGGTACAAGGATAAACCTCAGCAGACCTAACACAACCCAGAAAAGCACAGAAAACAGAGGCTCAACTTTAGTACCAAACAGAAAAATCAGCCCCAAAAGAACTCTGCATTGGTATAAAAGTGTCATAGCAACTGCAAGCGTCTTAAATATTAGCAGACACACTGTAATTCTGTGCAATTCTATRTGCCTGCATACACATTTCTGCAAACTTTGACTGGAATTAACACCAGCAGGATTAAAATGGATTAATCAAATTTTATGTTATTTTTATCCTTTCTTCCATGAAACACCAGGCCTGTAGTATTGCCCTTGAAAGCCTCTTATACCTTGCCTTTTGAAATACACACACATAAAAAAGCGCCACATAAAAGAAAAAAAAGAACCACTATGAAGCYTGACAAAGTCATCTTGAAATAAACAAATGCAAAAATCTATTCCATAAAGCTTAGACTCAGCTGCCTAACTAGTGGATTTTTGAAATGGCTCAATGTTGCAAYGTTTAGGCAGTTACTTAAAMCCTACCAGTGTGTCATTCAAATGGCCTTGAGCAGAAATATTATGGTGCTTAATAGACGGTGTCATTTCATTCCAGCACTATCACTTTTTGTGTCTGTTCAGCYGCCTGACACAGAGTGAACACTCGCAGGCAGTCAAGTACTTTGTTTACCGGCAGGACAAACACGGAGCAGCAAAGGTCCAGCTCTGCTGCATTGTTCATGTGCAGAGAAATGACCTTCACCTGCTGGGCAGCAGCAGAAAGGGATGGGCAGGCACCCACGGGTACCACACAGAGCCAGTGTGATGTGCTCCGTGGAATGAGATCTGCCTCCGAGCCAGGGAGGAGACTGAAGGCATCTGTCACWGGTAACTGGACTCCTGTGTCACAGGCCATTAATAATCTGGAATGAATTGGACTTGGTGAGGTTTACAGGATCATTTTGATAATATATGAGTGGGTTTCTGAGGTATTGAGCTCTTCTGAATCTCCTCAGAGCTGCCAGATTTCCATCARCATCTATTACTTACACTGCAAACTTCATATTCACTCATACTTCCTTAAAGTACCCAAYAGTCCCACATCACATCAGCACCTTGTTCCCTATCCTCAACCATCCCATCAGCTTGTTAATGAGAAATGCAAACTACTTATCACCTCATAGCACACACTTCTCCAAGGAAGAGTTTTTCCTCTCTTTCTATCCAAACCAGGTCAGAGTTGGCTGCTGTTCTGCGGCTCAGAGGTTTCTCTGCATGCAAAGCCTTTTGTTTGTGTAGGCTGCACAACCCTTCTCCCTCAGGTGAGAACACTCTTTTCAACAATGGCCCATGTACAGGTGCCCTTTGCACTGCTGTGGTTTGGAACCAACAGCTCACAGATGGAGAAGACTGAAAAGATACTGATGAATGTATCTAGGTATTTTCCTACAAGTATATTAGAAACCAATTTTGCATTTTTTTGTGTCATTGGTATTTAATAATACATCTGGATCTGTTTTGAGAGGTTGTCTTAAGGAAGTCCATCATTTTAGACTATCATGTTAAAGTAGTATAACACACTCTTTTAAGTGAGAGGGTTATGGCTCTTTAATACTGAAATGACTGTGAACTGCTGAAATGGATGAGATCACTGCTTTATCCTTTCCAAGCATTGTGATCTTGAAAGGCTGGAGTRCATGATGGAAAAAGAAAATTATAATTCAAATAGACTCTGGGCCACTTTTTTTTTAAAGTACTTAAATAAAACATTTGGTCACCTATGTATTTAAAAACAGAGCAGCTCCTGCAAAAGCAACAATAAGCTTCAGAATTAATATTAACACATTAAGCTGAATTAGTCACTTTGAGCTCATTTGCATGATCTGTAGAAGSGGAGTAAACAGAGAGATACCATTTGTTTGAATAAGAGAAAATAGAAAGGTCAGTGTTCTGACCCACAATTTAGGAAATTATTCCATTCCTAAGGTAATCAGTCTGTCATCCAAAWAATTCCCTTCTCGCTCATTACAAGAAAAGATAATAAAAGCCAAGTTGACTGTCTAAAGTTGCTATGGCATTCAGATATACAACAATTTGGCCCATGACCCTCAGTAGTGAAGTTCCCAAGTCTTCAAGAGTACAAGCTTTCCTCATACACAGTCTTCCCAAGAATGTTGCTCAAATCTCTYGTTTGGAAACTGAACAGTAGCTGATATGGATAATAGAAGGTACCAACTACACCCAGCCMCAATTTATCCCCAAATGACTAAACTATCACAGTGATAAGCTATCACATTATCTTCCACACCTCAAATTGAAAGCATAAGGGCATTTTAAAAGAAGTTTATATTATTTAATCAATTTCAGAGGAAGTCAGATGTTTTCTAGCACAGCAAAAGAGAAGTCTGTACCCTGATACTGTTGCTCTCAGTGACTTCATACACAGAGATGTGGCTCTTTGGCTGTTCTCACCCCTCAATCTCATGTGCATGGCAATGCTGAGTAACAACAACTCACTGCCCTCACCCGCTTCAGAGGAAGCTGGGAGAGATTCTACTGTTGTCATCATACGGTTCCCACCTTTTTGGGAACACAGGCAAGCTGTTCACAGCCTTTATCATGGATTTTCAACAAAATTACAGTATCTATCCCACATTTAAAGGATCCTAATTTGGGATATGTAATTGATTAAAAAGCAACACTAATTCATTCAATTATTTTAATCAAGATAAGCACATGAATTTAAATAATTGTATCACATCACTATATCAGTATTTAAAAGATCAATTAGGACATATCTCAATACAGAACTATCTCAGCTAATGTGTCAGACACTACTGTAAAGCAGGCACATCTTTTGTACTGTGAAAAGTCATAGCTCTGTCTTTTAAGAAAATAACTAAACACAGTGATATTGCTTCAGAGAAAATACCATTTACAAGGTTACATGTTCCACTATTAATTGTTAGTATGTATTTTATTCTGATTTTCCTTGAAAATTTCAGATCAGTAGATACTGCCTTTGAGACAAAAAGAATCCAAGCAGCAACTCACAGAGCCAAAGGTCTAAACACAGAGCAAATAATGCTATCTGCACACATGACAGATGGCARAAGAAGTTTAGAAATGAAGCAAGTATCAATGAACCAAGATGGGGATAACAGCAGGAGTCAGCCAACCTTCCCAGACYGGACAGGCCCTGCACACTCACCCAGGGCTGCTCAAAGCTGTAAGTGCGTCTCCTGTCCTCCACGTCCTCGTCTTGCTTCGCCTGCTGGAACTCCTGTCTCAGGCGCTGTATCCGGTCGTGATTGTTGGGGGTCGATCTGTTGCTAAAAGAGGAAAGGTGGAAATGATCAACACACTTGGGAACTGCCACCTGGTACTGGGACTGCTACTGCACTGCAGGACTACGGACCTAAAAATAATTCACAAGCATTTAGTACCAAGATCTTTAGTTTTTTTTAGGATTATTWATGCTGTTTGTCTTATAAAGAAACTTCAGATGTAGCAAGGATAAGACAAATAAGGATAKTTCTATAAATTGTCATGAGTTGTTGGCACCTTTTCAGCATATGTCACTCCTAGAGAATGAAGAGAATAGATATGTTGGTGTCAGACCAACATAAAGGGAAATTAAAAGTCCTAATGATCTCTGCTACTGAATAAACAAGAAAGATACTTTCTCCCAATCAATAAACTGTAGTACTGTCAGATCTTTATTCACATCAAATTAATTACAATGTCTGAAGGCTCTACCTATATAAAATTTGGTTATTTTCCCCAATCAATAAGAGCCTGTCATCCCTTAGYTCTGTTTTTAACAAGTCTTTTAAATTGATCAGTCTGAAAGCATTAAAAGGCTTGGAGGGCAGTAAAAAGCCATCCATTTGACAAGGCCATAGGCAGGAATGGATCCAGGCAGCAGACAAGTGCTGGCCTCAGCCAGCCCCACAGACACCGGGTGGGCTGGGGAGGCTCTGTCCCAGAGGTGTTGACACAAACCAGCACACCCAGAACCTTCGATCCTGCAAAAACATCAATTTTTCCACAATGCCTGGTAATCCACACTCCACAGCACAGGTGGATGTGAAACCATAATGCAACACGCACAGGAGAGGATTATTTCATGGGGAAGGGGAAAAGTGGTCTTGTTGACATTTTTCCAGCTGTGCAGCTCCTACCTGACCCACTCTTTCAAACGTTAATGTGGCAATCACAGGAAGCCTGACAAACAAATATGCTATATCAAGACTAACCAGAAGCATTTTAATCTATTCTTGTGGAGTTCTTGCACCCTGCATTTTGTCATTTATTTCAAAAGAGCTGATGAGGAATGGACAGCTTTGTTTCAAAAGAGAAATCTGCAGGGAGACAAAGGAAAGCAATTCCATAGATTCCTTGGACACAGGGTATAATRAAACAGAGTGAATTTATATCCTGTGTCTTCCCTCGTATGAAAAGAGACAATTCTAGAGTCCATTTGTGACTGTTTGCCATGTCTTTTGGGATTGGTAGGTGCAGGGCATTRGAGGTTGCAGATGTTTGAGACGTTACCACCCACTCTTTTCAGGGCCAGTAAATAAGAGTTTATCAGCACTTGGTTGGCCAGACAGAAAAATTAGTATGAGTCTGGCAAAGGCTAATTTTTGAAGTGGTTTGGGTTGATTTGTTTTTTAATTTATTTGAAACSAAAGGCAAAGAAAAGGAAGGCATTTACAGAAGTGTTTTCTTTCATGGTTTTATTTTTGCCCAAATGGGAGCTTTAGGAAATGCTTTAYTTGTAGGCTAAGTCAACTTCCATGTGCAAATTACCTTTTGAAAAGTACAATTAAAAGAAAGCTTAATTAAGAGCAGGTGGAAATGAAACACTGGTATTTTCAAAATTTCCACTTCATTGTAGGTGTGTTGCTAATTTTATTTCCTTAATTCAACGTCATTTTGTGAAATAGCTTATCTCCATTTGCAGTTTTATTTTATGTAAATTTATTCCTTATTGTCAGCTTTACTATACAACCACTTGGGTTTTTTYCCATGAATTGCTATACCCTTCACATTTTAAAGGGATTGATCACAATCCAAGACAAGACATACGAAACACTTTTAAATGGTTTGTTAATTTCTAAAACTGATATTGGTTAATCCAACAAACAAGTAGACCGATGCTTTCTACACAGACAAATGTTTTCTGCATGATAAATTGCACTTWAAGAAGCAAAAATATAGTAAACATTAGTATTTCAGGTATAATGGKTTTTTTTAAATAAACATTGAATTTCTGTGCAAAAATTACTAGAAAAGTGCTATCTGCAGATACCTTGTAGTACTCAAGATGATGGGTAAATAACCAGCCTTCCATAATTAAGGTTGTTCCACACTCCCAGGGTTCACAGTGCAAAAGTGACACTCAAGCAGTTTATCCAATGACAAACAGMAGGTAAACCCCAAAAATACTGCACCAAACCTTGTGCATTATACAGAATACAGTGTACCAGCCCTAAAATGGGCTACTGGATGGGTAATTACAGATCTGAGGGCATCTGCACGTTTTGTGATWGTTATTCATTAAACCAATTACATCATCAGAGGAAGAGCAAGAAAATGCAGTGTCCATGCCRTGAAGCCAAAATGTCTTTTCCCGAACAACAAATGCATGAATTTGACACTTTCTACACTGCAGAGATGGAATAACACAGGACATGGAGGATCCTGGGATTTATGATCAACTTGTCTCAAGACCTAAGAACTTATTCTAATGCCAAAAAAACCCACAAAAAAAGGAAAAGAGAAAATAAGTCAAGCTGATTTAAGAAAAGTTATTCAAAGTTATTAAAGATTTGATAATGGCAGAGAAGATAAATCTTTTAACAATATTTCTATTTTATGTGAAAAGCAAGGGACATGACCCAAATTTAGAAAATTGCAAAAGAAGTGAATTATAAAGAGGACTATTTCACAGAAAAGAAAGAATAAAATTAGAATAAGGCATTTCTATATCTAGCCAAACTTCTTTGTGCTCAAAAATTCTGTAAGAAACAATAAGTGAGATCCAGTCAGTGGATTTATAATAATAAAAAATTAAATATTTTTATTTAGAAGAGGAAAAGGTAAAAGGCAGACAGCTAAGGAGGCATTAAGATACATTTCTTAAAAGATTGTTTGAGGCTTAGATTATATCTTAGATTGCCTTCCTTTGGTTTCTATTTTCATTTCAACCTTGTTCTGATTCTCTAGGTTAAATTATAGCTGCCTTCACCTTCTCACCACTGAGGGCTGGCATATCTCTGTCCTGGCCTGACATGGTGTCTTCTCTTCATACCTCTTGCCATCCAGGTAATCTTATCATCAGTGCTTTTTTTGCTATTTTTTGTCTCCCACTGCACWCAGAGAACACTTGGTAAACCCACTTGGTATCTCATTCAACTCCCAGTTAGTACTTCCAGAAGGTGGGAAATGCAGAAATCATAATCACAAGTAGAAAATGGCACCAATAAAATTTTGGAGTCAGTGGTGCAAAACTTAACTTCATTCCTTTTTAAGGTACTTTTCAGGTCTGTTTTATCTACAACTCTTAATGCCTAAAGTCACATCATTATCCCTTGGGACAGAGCTAAACAAATTACATCCAGTGTGAAGTGTCCTTAGCCAGTCTAAAGCAAAATTAATTTTCACTTATTGGATGAATTGACCCAAGAGAGGCAGGGTCATATCAACACACTACTAGGATGCAGGCTGCAGGTGTTCTTGCTGCTCAAATTCCCCTTTGTGGGTGTATGGTGTAAGTTCTCAAAAGTTCAATTAACTGTGCCATGTTTTGTTTGAGTGACATTCAAATGAACCAAAAATCTGAAGGCAGATCCACCTCAAATAATTCAGCACTGTGAGCAGGAAGGAAGGAGTTCAACTTGAAATCCATCCAAAGTCTATTGAAGATTTGACCTATGCTAGCTTTAAACCTTTTAGCAAAACTGRAATTACAACTCTCTACAGTAACCACAGCTTGCCCAGACAGCCTTCCCTTAATTACAGGAGGGCTGTGAATTTACAGCAGACAATTAGCACCTCCTAGCATTGGATACCAGCAATGTTCTTCTACCAAACCGCTCTCAATACTAAATGTTCTTAAAAGAAATAAAAATCAAGGAAAGGCTTTTAGGGCCAAAGTTTACTTGGGTTGCAAAGCATCTGTGCTTTCTTGTATCGTAGCTCTACTTGGCACCCCATTGCCTTCCATCTGCAGATGGCACATTTCACAATCAGTTATTTTGTGAGCACTGCTTCAAAAACACACCACCACCAGCACAGACTAAAAATGCAATGGTAAGCAAGGCTTAGATAGGCCAGGGCTGTCACATATTTCCAGAAACAAGCAGTTGCAGCAATGGCCATCAGAGTCTCAGATCATTAAGCAATGTCTCAGTGTGATGTCATGCACTGATGTGCAGAGCTGAATTCCTTTCAAAACAGTCAGATTTTCAGTGTGATAAAGTAGGTACAAACACGCTACTGAACAGAGACGACTAAAGCTTTGGAAAAAAAATTATTGGCCTGAAAAAGCATGGAAAAGGGCCTTAACAACACCACCAGGCAGTTGCAACCTGACTAGAATAACCAAAAGGTTGGTAAACAAACAGTGTTCTTTACACCTTGAAATCCTCTATCGCACATTTGAGCTGCCGGGGCCTCACTGGCCTGACTGGCTGCTTAGATCTCCAGATAGCAGTTATAAAACACAGATGGGTTCTTATTTGCTTCATGCTGGCAGATAACTATGACCCATWTGTATGATATAAACTGCTTTTTGTTTGAACAGATTACTTGTGTCRTATTAAAAATCAAGGTCTGAAGTTGTATCTACCTCTGTTTACACAGAGTTTATTTCCATCACACTGAGGATTGACAATGTCCTTGCTCTGGTGGCCAGGCCATAGTTGSTGGCACACATCCTCACCAAAGTACAGGAGTAACTGAACGTCTACAAAATTGACCCCTGTCTTCATCGCTTGAGTAGGATGAGACAGCCCAACAGAAAGCAGAGCGGTGATAATCTGATATAAAAACTTCTGCTACATTTACTGGAACTCGAGCAGCCTCTCGCCACAGTGCTTAACCCCAAGCAGATGGATTTGTCTGTTTCGGACAGCCCTTGAGGGTGAATAAGCAGAAGCTGTCAAGTCATTTCAAAAASTCATGGACATAAACCAAAATGAAAGTGTGCCCTTTACCAGCCTTAAAGTTACCACCACGTCCCAATGCACAGTCTGCTGGCTTGTTCACTTGAAGCACATTTGTTAATCATCAGTGACACAGATGACTGTGCCCACACGGCACAGGGTGGTGAGGGCCGAGCAGCAGCACAGTCTGCACCGTCTCCTTCCTGCCACCAGCTTGCCAGAGAAGGTTGGTCTTTTCCTACTGTTTTGCTCTGTGGTTTATTTTTTGACATCTGAATGCCACTCCTCAAGCTTCAATTACTGGGACCGATTGGCTGGTCCTCTCCTTCCATTGTGCCCTGCATATGGTCCTTTTCTGAGACATCACAGAATTGATTTTTCATGAACACGGCTGGATATTAACACTTACAGGCATGGTACACAAAGAGGAGCAAGCACTGAGGGTGCAGTATAAAAGAGCTGTTACGTGATTACAGAATTGCTACAGTCAGACTGAGAAAAAAATTAGTTGAGCAAGAGATCAAATTTGTTAGACTACAAATGTAGTTGTAACATGGTAACCTGGAAAGTGGCATAAAAAGCCTTACTCCCCACTACTTWTGTTTTTCTTAAGTGTCAAAGAATTTATTGGGAATAAGGCATAAAAAGGTAGGGGAGAGGTGYTAAAAACCAAAAAAATGTATGAATTACAAAACTGCAAATAAAAATAGTTTCTCTGCACAAGCTTCATTAAGTTTTATCAGCTAGTATCTTGGGTTTTTACACTCAAACCACAGGTCATAAATTCACAGTAAATCCCCCATATGTTCACCAAACACCTGAATTCAATTTCTCTTCTAGTTGTAAGAAACAAAATGTGCAGCTCAAATTAATTATGCATGCAAAGTTAGTCTCTAACAAGGGCAGCTTCTTGCATGCTGAAGGGTATACATTCAATCCGAATTTCGCCCCCCCCCCCCAGATCTCTTTCAATTTTGGCTTATTTCTACTGTTCACAAGGTTATAAAAATCCTCCTCTCTTGCCATTTCGTATTTGCTAAATGAACACAGAGCCTTTTATATCCTTTAAAGTCTGCAGATTTTAGAGKCAGTTARATTCAGGGATTGGCTTAATGTGACAGGCAAGATAAAACATGTTACCTGTACACATACCTACACACTTCAGCMTAGTAATTCCATCAAAACAGGATTTAAACTTTAGGATTTATGTCAATATGCATGCATGTGAAATCAGCTCATTGGGAATTTTTATGTCATTYCAGTTTACCTTCACAGTGGTACTATCTACTGCAATGCTATGAAGAGGTACATAAGACTCCAAACGCATTCACTTTCTTCAATTAATAAAATTAATTTCCAAATTTTGACATTGTGTTTAAATGATCATTGCACACAATTTCAACAGAATAAACAATTAAAAAAAAAAAGATACACCTCTCTTCTCTCRGTTAGAAAGGTAACTCAAATGCTCTAAATTCAGAACTCGCTTCTGATGTGATGGCCATAAATAATGTGGGGAGGTGGAGCTGATGGGGAGGTCACTTCACCACAACARTCTCTTCAAACTTTCCAGACTAGATTTCACTTTGAGTCCCTCTGTGGCCCTCCTGTAGCAGGGCCATCATTTTACAACCAGTGAAATACGAAGAATGCACCCAAGACCCTTTTTATTGCCACCATCACTCTTCCTTATTAGCCTGTCAGGGCCTGCACACCAGAGACTGAAATCCAGTCTTACTTTTCAGTGGAATTCTTCTACTAAAAGGAAAAGCAGAGATTTTAGGAGCTTGCTATAAACGTCTGAAAACAGATACTCAGCTACTGGGTTATCACACAGTTGAAGCCTTACTTTAGAGCTGTTAGATTTTGCAGATAAGCCAAGCCAATTTTCAGCCACACTCAACTTTTTACAGCCGTTGTCATAGGGCACTGCATCTTCCGAGTTAGAGAAAGAAAACAAGGAAAACAAAAAAAGAGAATACCACAAAACCTAAAAGAAAATGCAAGACATCTCACTGTGAATTTCTTATRAGAGCATTAAAGAAATAGCAGAAATAAACAGGGAAAGATTWAWTAAATMATGAAAAAGAAAATTTTWAAAACATTAGTGATCAASCAAYGGAGAAATATGCAGTTTTGATTCTAAATGAAATACAAAATTACTTCAACATCAGGTATGGAGAAATGGGCTCTGACCTAAGAATCTTCTATGCTAACTGGAACAGACAGTGATGGCTCCAGTGCTGTGAGGTCTGATGAACAACAATTAGGTATCACAGGCTATTCTGTGTCAATGCGAGAGTTGCCTGGCACAGTAACACAAAGACATTTGACAAAGACCACAGAGAAGAAATCCCCTCCTGGACCTAGCTGGCCATTCCTGTGCCAGCAGAAGGGATCATCCAGAAGATYCCTAGTAGTCTTCAGGCCATGCCAGCCTTTGTTTCCATTTTAGCTAATCCAGCTGCTTTGCTGGAAGCTGTTTCTCTCTGGGTGAGAGTGGGGGCAGGAGCCTTCAGCAGAGGGGCAGCAGCCAGGGAGCAGTCACTCCTAAAAGGATCTGCAAAAAGGAACATCTGTCCGTGGCCAGCACCMCCTGTGAGGTGTGAATGTTGTGACGTGGGACGATCCAGCTCCTTCCAGCATATCTCACACAGCTCAGCTCCTGCTCTGTGCTGACACCGTGCTCTACATCATAAAATCAGAGCCCAACTCTAGGCAGCACCAGAACGCAGGAAAAGAACGTGTCTTTTCATGGGAGGAGTCTAGCAATATTAAAAATAGCAAAAAAAAAAAAAAAATCCTGATTGCACTGTTTGATTTGAAGGATGCACTGAGAGGGATATTCAAATTAATAAAATTTCCAAATTTAAAAAAGATTTGGAAAAAAGGATTATTCAAATAATGCAGYATTTTCAAATATAATGTGAATGGTGAAATATAGCTCTGTTTCAATGCAAAACCTCACTTAAAAAGTATTTAATGCTTGAYAGTAACTTATACTGGAAACCCAAAAAATATTTTATGTTGTTTATTTCTCTTAGATCACAGAAACACTTAGTAAATAGGTACCAGACTGTGGCAACTAGCAAAATAAAACTAATAAAAAGAATAGAATGTTTTTGACTCTTGTGAATACTTGCCCTTAATAAAATGACATCTTGTTTTAAAGTTTCATTAAACTACAATATTAAGCAATACACTGCTAGACTAACACTGATCTGCTGACTCAGACTACTCTTTAAAATGCCTGAACATTAAAAAAGAGAATACATTACACCAAGTTCACATGTCTTCCCCTGTCCTTACCAGCCTCTAACATAACTATAATATAATTATTTCTGTACTTTGACAGAGGGGCTATTGCATTATAAATCTCCAAATAATRTTTTGATTGATTTTACGTTATAGCTTACTCTAACTATAGGCTAATTCCAAACTGCAGAAGAGAAGTTTTCMATTAAAAACAAACAAACAAAAATTACTTGGCCTAAGGATAACAAATCTAGGTAAGATCYACCAAATCAAAGTTTGACATGGGCTCCAAATCTGAAACTTGAGAAGACTCCCTTTGATAGAAGTAGATCAAAAATTCTATATAAAACACAGAAGAATTTGCGATCATTGTTTTATTTTTTGAACCACATAACTTGCAATCTCTAAATTAAACTTTAAATCTGAACTTACCGTTAAGCATTTCATCATTCAGAGCCTGTGCACATAATATGACTCAACCAAGAAAAAATTTAATCAAAGCTAAGATTGATTACTTGAATTGATGCCTAAATTCACCCGACTGTTGCCTTCTTACAAAGTTTATCACTAAGATTTATACTGATTTGCATAAAAACTAATTAAGATTTTTTAATTAAGTAATATATGCATATGGAGAGTAAAAAAAATCAGTATTATACTTTGCAAAACAAATGATATCTGGATAAATCCTTTCAGCATTGTATTTTAAAGAAGAATATTTTAGTAAAGAGATGTTTCAATCATGGTTTACCATCACACTGTCTTGATTAACTTTGAAACTAGAAATTGCTGTAAAATTACATTTATATTTAAAAAAAAATAAATTCCAGGTAAGGACAGACAAAAACAGTAATTACCTTTTATCCAAAAATTCAAATGGTTATTTAGTGAGTTAGGTGGAACTCAGCTTTTACTACTTAAGGTAWTTTCAAGTTATTTCTATTATTTTTCCTCTTGGAAATGCTAAAAATGTCTTTCCCTCAGGATTTTTTTTTTCAGAAGTATTGTGCTGGGGGGTCTCACTATGCTTTGAAACATCAGATTAGAAATCTTGAATTCTAATGTTTCCTGCCATTGGGCTGTTTAATCTCAACACAAGTGCAGATTTCAAAAATCCAGAAGTGTGTTTCTCTTACTGCAGAAAAAACACAACATTTGCTTAGCACCGTTTCAATATTTTACCAAGAGAATTAGCCTGATAAAGGCTGTAGAGAAGCTAATTTATTTGCCAGGAGAAGATAAGGTGAGATTTTTTGCAACCAACTGTAATAATTTAAAAGGCAGGCATGTAGTTCAAACTACTCCTCTGGACTCTTTCTAAGGGAAAGACAGAGAAATCAGTTACTCCAGAGGGCAATTCACAGTACTTGTCTTTGGATGCAAGAGCTCATTACTTTTTTTCATTGACAAAGAGGAGTAGAGGGACGAGATCAGGAAAGCTTTAGATAATTATATTAGGGCAGATGAATCCATTCTAGATGGCTAAAGTGTGCTCAAGGTAGGTGGAAATGCACCATTCCAAGAAACCTGGTACTAGGAGGAGCTGCTGGTCACCTGGCATAGCAGTATAACCCAATACTTWGATSKTTTKRTWSMAAWRMKYWTTKSWAYMAAAMSATCWRAGTCACTCAGCCTCTCTGTGTCTGCATTCACATAAYCACAAGTGGGCAAAAGCCTTTTTTAAAGCCCTGCATAAAGTTCATACAATAAACAGATCTCATTTACCTTAGTGTAATTTTAAGGTTTCTTTACAGAGTACCCTACGCTACTGTTTGTAATTCTCTTTTATGGAAAAAAAGTCCTAAATTTTTAAGTTTCGGAAGCATATAGGAGTGTATAGAGCGAAGCCAAGAACTGCAACACAACAGTTTTTGTGGTTAASGTTGCATCAGTACAGCTAATTTGTATCTCAACTTCTACATTACTTCAGCAAACACTAGGCAAATGCTATAAGGTTTTCCTGGGTAACATAATTGCAATATGCTTTTTAGCAAACAGGAAGAAATGAAACATACATAATAAGTAATTCCACTTAGTACTCTAAATTTATTTTGCGTGATATTGGCAGTGCATTACAAAGTTACAAGAGGATTATTTCTCRTTGTTATTCTTGTAGTCTTAGGTTGATAACGTTTCATTTTGACACCATAATGGTGTCTCTGGGGATTTTGATGACAATGTGTTTTGACATCATGTTAAAATATATCCAAACTGATAGCACTTTATTTTGTCATCATTACCTAGTTTCATTTGGTTTTCYAAGATACTGCTTTTTTCTGACATCTTTAATCAGAAATATTTCAGTCCAAGCAGCAAGTGTTAAAAAAAAAAGTTTTGCAGGYGTTAAATAGGGCTGTGCAGCACATATTACTGCTGCTCAAACTTGCACTGGTCAGATATCCCAAAATGTAACAGATTAGTCACACGGTGCAGAGCTCCAGATCATAAAACATGAAAATGCCTTTTCTTCTACAGCACGATAATAAATGTAATAAATTGTACTGTAATTCTATTTCAGACACTTGAGGCAGGAGGCCCAGCAGCAAGAACGCTGCCGTAAACCAGAACCTTCTGCTGCCATTGGAGCGTCTGACGCGCACTCGCTTCACGGGTCCCTGTATAGAAACCAGAAAATATTTCCTGAACGCTATTAAAAAAGTGAGATTTCTAATTCGTAAGCTTCACTGAAATGGAAATTGCTACATATGTGATTCTAACTAAAGAACAGCAATGCCAGTTCCTGTACAGAGCTCTAAAATCCAGCTCTGGGCTTGAGCTTCAACTGGCGCAAACCTGTCTAGACCCACTGAATTCAACAGAGCTTTGAGAATTTATGGACATGTAAAGATCTGACCAGGGTTTTAGGGGAAGAAATAATGAATAAGTTTCAAGCTCTAAGCTTCTTGTTACCTGCATGAAATTCAGGGATTGATTCTGAAACCATTTGCTATAGAAATGATCTGGTAAACTATCCCTGGCTGCCAGAAAGATGCACATCATACCAATTGGAACATGTCCACTTACAGCTATATCACTTGCTTTCTTCTTTTTGTTATTTACTAATTCTTCTTTCTTTCTTTTCAATGAATTACAAAGCAGCTCCAGGGAAATCAACACATTACATGTACTAAGAAGTATATTTATTCAGCACAGCAGCTCAAGTTCTTCTTACTAAAATGATTGCTGATAAAAATCTCTAATTTTAAGCATTAATGCATAAGATTTTTCTGCCATTCAAATCTGATCAAAGAGATTAAAGAATTTCTTCTTTTCCCTCCACTCTCCTAAACCATAATACTTAACAGAAATTGCTTGCATTATCTTATTTCAGAGAGCAGGCTAGAACTGAGACAATCCCTTGATCCCAGTTCATGAATAAAGCATTTAATGGACTGCACTTGTCAAAGGACACACTAGGCATTTGATCTATACAGTAAACAAATGTCTATGAAAAACATTCCCCCAAAAAAGACAAAACAAAAAAAAACCCCAAAAAAACAAACAAAAAAAAAAAGTCCATTGCAACTCTTTATTTAAGATATTTTCTTTCCTTCCTCTCTTATTTCACGATTAGGACTCTGAAGGTATTGATGGGGTAACAGACTCACACTGAGATAAAACCAGAATTTTTCAAACAAGTGATAGCAAAATATTCCAGGAAAACTGCTAATCAGGCCACCTATAGCTCATACACAACCACTCTCCAATAGCAGGAATTAATTGTTACAACACCAGAAAATGTGTAATTATTAAAGAAGTGACAGCAGGCTAAGTTGTACCCTGACATTCCAACGCTCTCCGCATCTTTTTAAATGGTTTCCTTTGGGTATTTCCAGCAAAGGAGAACTTCTGCCAGCAAAAGAAAATTAAGCTACAGAACTGTGAGCCTACATAACTATGAACCCAGCTGACCTGAAGAATTTGATGCACACCTACAAAACGCTTTTTCATGCTCTCAGAAGACAAGATGAAATATTACAAGCAAGAAACTGCAGCTATTACCATAAGCAATACTGCACAGCCAGTTCCATTTAATGCAAATTATAGACTTGTTTCTACTGGCACTGACCATTCTTCACTAGCCAAAATCCTAGCAGGCTGAGAGGCACATATATAAGACTGTGCTAATTTTAACAAATGTCTTTATTTTTAAAAGGTATTCAAACTATGTTTTCTACCACATTTTTTCACCTCAATTTTAAAGCTCAGTGAAGGSTTCTCCAATTATCTTAAAAAATAAGAATTACAATTAATTTTTAAAGAATCTTTTTCAATACAATGAGCCTTATTAATGCAATGAGCTGTTAAGTGACAGACTAATGAAACATCAGCACAAAATTGCACTGGTATTTAAGATTAATCTCTGAAATACGCTCATACTGTAGTAGTGACTATGTAATTCAAGGGTTATATTGTAACAGGTCACACTATTTTTTTGTCAYGTGTGACTGCCTGTAAAGAGGGAAGCACTACCAGACACTGAACATCACTCGTGTAAGCACCAGCCTGTTCTGAAAATTACTTCTCCCATACAAATGGCAACAGAAACTCCATGAATATCTATTGGAATTTCCAGAAACAATGAAGGCAAGGCACAGATYCCAGAGAGTAGTTTATGTTTCTATGCTGTTAGATCACACTAAGTTCAGTTCCCATGAATTTTCTCATTTGAGCCACACAGTAATTTGCTTTCCAGGGAAACCAAAATCAGGAATTAGAGGCTATGTAAGGAAAGAATGATAAATATCCTTAGTAAGCAGGACCCACAAAGCTCTGATTTTGCTGCACTTTTCCTATTTRATTTTATTATTTTTGTGAGATTCTTGCATCAACAAGTGCTACTCAAAAACCGGGACCCTGTCTGCAGCAGACCCTGCACAGACAGCCTACAACCAACCCTTAGCCAAAGATTTCACAGTTTAAGAATAGATCTGCTGTTGCACAAGGGAGGCACACACACATTTGTGAAACGTTCCTTTTCCCCAGGATAAATGCATGCAGGGGAGGCTCAGCTCAGTGACTGACTGAGTGAGAAAGGAGCCGAGCTATACAGGACTACCCTGGAGACATCGAAAGCCAGATGAATTAGATATTAGAGCAGGCTGCTAAAGCCAGAGTACCTGAATGAGATCCCCCTAGTGATGATACTTGAAGAAATTCTGTGGGATTTAGATATCATCCATACTAATGGAGAGGGTCACTTCAAAGTTGCTCGCTAGGTCAGGAGCTGACTAGCACACAAGGTGGTGATGGTATCTACTGTGACTRTGAAAAGAACTGGCAGAAAATATTGTGAGTGAAGGAACTACAAACTCATTTTTCCTGTGTCGAGGTTGAGTAGATGCTTTTTGCAATCCATCAAGATTGCTAAAAAGGAGAATCCTCCACGAGACAGTTCAACCCCTCCCTGCCTTCACAGTAGGCAATATTTAGTCCAGCCACCCCTACACACATGGGAAGGGAGATCAGRGAAGTCCCAGCACTTGGGGAACTGACTTCATTTGCATTGTTTTTACTGCCACTCTGATTAAGAGATGATGTAGATGTATAAGCAACACGCAGAAACCATTCTGGGCATTTTTAAAAATCAAACGACACTTCTCTCTGTTGTCTACAGCTAAATGCTTCCTTAGCAGGGCTGTAAAAGCTGGTACTGAGAGAACAATACAACTCTGTAGCTCATGGTACTTATTTAAAACAAACCAAATGGTATGTTATATTCCAACTATTGCTCTATTAATAGTGACAGTTCAGGTTGTATTTTTCCAGTTTCATCACTCCTCTTAAATTATTTGCACTTGATGTAGACCAGGCATAAAATGAGCAGAAAACAAAACTTTTGCCATTTTAATTTAAATTCTCATAATGGCAGGTCAAATTTATGTGAATTCTTTGGTGAATTGGTTCCTTTATTAGTACCCMGTTTAATTCAAATCAGAGTCTTCTACAGAAGATTAATTAAATATTAATCAAAAGTCCAGGGCAGCCTAAGCTTCTGTTCCATTAACCTAAATGTGACTCCACACAGAACCACAATGCCTCTTTTCCTCCCCTGCCCTATTTTAAAGAAGGCTTTTAGGTTTTTTTCTCATTGTGGTGCAACTCCTTGTAAATGCAGACGTGCTATTTGCAGTGTGTGTTTAAAGGTCGTGATTCTTTTTCCTTTTCCAATTAAAGCTGCTCTTAATCACAATTAAGCTTTCAAGAAACAATTAACAGAAGTCAAAACTTTTTTCCATCAATATGTGTAAGAGATGTACAGTGTATACCCTCTATTACCACTGGTGTCACTGAACTAATTATGCAATGTTAAGGTTCACCTTCTCGGGTGTAAATTTTGGTTTGAGTTGACACTAAAAAGAAACATCAATTTATTAGGAGATAAAACTTGTTCCACAGTAATGGAACAGCTGTGTATAAAAATTTATTGCAGCTTAATGTTCTCACACATAAAGCAATTAGAGCTTTCTGACAGACAGACCTGCTAAGTATAGCGTGGAGCATATAGTAATATGCAGTTACAGGCACAACATACTTAAGAGTGATCATACATATTCTCTACAGTAATACCAATTTCTCGAGCCTCTCCAACCCTAGACGTGTCCTTAATTAACATAAACGTATGCTCATAGTCATGTGAAATTTTCCTTTTCTGCGGAGGAACCTTTTCATGCCACGTCATTTTATTCACAGACACCTCTTGTGCTTAATTTGGCTTCTCCTTCTGCAGGAATAGATACAGCCTGGGCCTAGTTCCTTTAGGTGGGATTATTTGTTCTCCACACAAAGGATAAAGGAGGCACTAAGTCATGAGATGGCTTAAAAAAAGATCCAAAAGTCAAACCATATACATGTGTTTGGGGTAAGCACCTTTATTTCTGGAATACTTCATAAAGCATGAACCCATGAAACAAGCTGTGTTCATCTAGGATCATTTCCTCGCATCATCTGCTCCCAGATAACTGTAGTTGCCTCCAAATAGCTTCCAGGATATTTTTCCTTCCTTTCTATCTTTCCTATAGGACAATTATATTTAACTTAAGCTAAGGATTGTGGTTTTGAGGATATTGATCAGCAAGACTAGCAATGGGAACTGAGCATTATGGAGCAGTGRTGTTCCCAGCTAATGGCATTTGATACATTTTTGTAGCATATTGAAAGCTTGAGAAATATTAGATCTTTGCATGGGTAATTGAGATGATAATCTTCCAGCTGATGGACTAAGTGGTTAGACTAAATGGAGATTTTCAAAAGATAGTTCTAAAAAAATCAGAGTTTCACTATGTGYGAGTGTACAAACATGTTAGTTTGTATTAAATTAAGGATTAAATTAGGTGACAGGGAGATTATTACTATAAAGSAACCACRTAATTTTTTTAGGCTAAGATTCTCAAAAYAGTCTAAGACAACTGCAGTGTGTTTCACACTTTGTTTGACCTGATGGAGAAGTTCTGCTCTCTGAGCAGAACGTTCCTGTCCCAACCTTTGAGCCTCAAAGCACTTGTGAAATCATAGTTATCCAAATCAAGGAGCTGAATGAAAAATTGTTTAATTYCCTTTTTMTTTTCTATTCTTTTCTTCAACAGGACATGCTTTCAGGAAGATCAGTGCCCTGATCTCTCTGAGAGCTCTATCACAGTCAGGGACAMACGACATGGGGCAGAGGAAAAAGCAGGAGTCTGCTTTTTTCAATGGAAAATGGTCCCTAGGGGTGTTTTGCACTCACTGTGTATCAACACAAGAAGGGTATTTAAGTCCTCAGGCAGCCCTAAGGAAACCATGGAAAGGTAAAAGAGGAACCTAAGAAAGTGCCTCTGCAATGGCAATCTGAAAATCCACTTTGTCACATGAGGAAGACAAATCAGGGGTGAGATGCCCAGMGTCCTTCTCAAATTGAAACATTAACAACTAAAGCAACAATTTATGAACAAAGAAGATAGACAGGCATGTACTTTTTACCCACTTTATAGTTTAAAGGGATGTGGGGTTCCTCTGCCAAAACAGAAGTTTCCCTCTAAAAAGAGGGAAACTGCACAACAATACAGGTAACAACTCAAGCTTTGCAGGTGCTGTTATCGTTAGGCCATCAGAAATGTCTAAATGGTGCCAAGACACTCAGCATTTCCATTTCACTGTCTTTTCTGCTTTTGCATTTGAGATTTGACATGGGTCAGTGAATCTGAGCACAGAGCAGAAGCCAGGAATTCTTAACTCTCACAACTTTGGAAAAGCTATTCTTAACCTGTCTCTGCTGCAGGTGCAGGGAAAACCATCTGAAAAATTCAACAATATTTAACTTCAGTGGAGGACTGATTTAAAGATTAGCGCTTCTGGAAGAATCCTGAGGATAAAAAATGTCAACAACTTAACTATTCTCCATTATGATATCTTTGCAGCATACTAATTGAGAATAACTGGTGAATAAAACAATGTTATTTTCAGTATTGTTGTTACAAACAAAACGAGAGCTACTACTGAAATTTGAATCCTTTATAAAAATACTCTTCTCAGTAATTAAACAGTTCCAGAGTGGGAACAAGGGAGTTACAGGAAATAATTTATCCCCAACAAACTTTAGAAGAACACCCAATATCTCCTATTTCTTTCATGATACACTTGAATATCTAAATTGTGGAGCAGTGGTGGGATTTTTTGCTGCTCCTGGTTTTTTTTTTTGTTTTTTTTGTTTTTTTAAATGGTCACCTATCTGCCACACTAAATAGATTCCTTTCCACTGTGCTGACAGCTGTTTCCCAGGTAACCAACCTAGCCAGAAGTTGACTTCAAGCAGTGTAGGGGAACCAGTAATCACATCCCTGCATTCACATGTTTTGAGGAGCACTTTTTAACTGCTGCAGTGTCCCCAGTGCCCCCAGAAGTCAATAGGAGCTGGGACTATCCCGAAAGTAATTGAACAAAGCTCATCAGCAGTCAAAAAATACCAGCTAAGGGCAATTTTATATACAGAAGAGTAAATGCCATTGGCAGTAGGAAATTAAAATTATCCTCAGTGGTAAAGCAGCAGGATTAGACTTCACACGAGCTGTCACTTTTCACAGGTTCCGCCTGATTCTTCCCTTTTCCATAAGGGAACCAGGAGAAAAGCAGCAAGCATTTTGTTGCTTCTTTCCATAATCAGGAATCATTGTCCCCCACAACTTCTGAAAGCCACAGTTTAATACACCTTACTTCATAAATCAGATTTCATCTGCTGCCAGCCAGCATTCTTCTGGATTTCGTGGTGATTGAASTACATGCAATTCTAGCCATTTTCTGTCCATCTGTATTTTGCTGMTATGTATTAATTGAAAGCTGAATTATTCTATAAGGCACTGGCTACATTTGAAAACATCTTTTCTGTTATTCTGATTCAGCCACTTACTTTTTAGATCCACAGCATCCAATGCCTCAGTGTAAAGAGCTGACAAAAAAGATTATTTATTGAACAATTTAACTGCATTAAAGGAGCAGGATTTACCCTATAAGCATACAGGGCATTCTTTTTTTTTTTTCTCCTAAGATAATGAAAAAGCTATATCTTTGGGAAATTCAATGCCAGATGTAAGTGGGTARTATTGCTGAGCAGTCAGTTCCTAATAATGCTTGTTAAGGAAACCCTACTGAGCTTAGGTACGTTTATTTTTATGAAGAGAGGAACAAACATCTTTCAGTTTYCCTGACCCCCCCAGAGACTTCCCTTTTGTTATGTAGGAGTGTGGGGTTACACATCCAACAAATGGGATGATCTCAACAAAGATGCAGGAAATGCACAATGCCATACATGAGTGAGCATATGCACACCTGGTCTGTCACATGAAGACAGTTGAAAGTCTTGAACGATCACTGCACTTTGTTTTAAAATAAATTCGGGTTTTGGCATGTGGACCACAAAGTTATTTGCTCACATTGTGCTCAATTGTTCAGATATTCAGCCATYCAAGAATTTCCTATTCACAATTTCATTTCAGACACTGCTTTTTTTCCAGTGTTAACACAATGGTCCCTTACAGTTAGCTGCAATGTAATTTCCTTGTTCTCCAAGTGGTCTGGATCTGACTGCTGTCCAAATAGACCTGCTTTGAAAACTGACATTGCCTTCTCCCTTTAATATTCCATGAAAGACAGACCGACCACTTTGCACGGTAAAGCAAATGTCATCACAACTATTCTAGTTTCATCTAGAAAGACTCAATGGTGCCTCTTATCTAAATAAGCATATCTAGCAAATAATCTACCACGCTCTCAAATTCCTGCTTTGCCACAAGCTCTGAGGTCAGACCTCCTCCGATGGGGGCCAAGAAGCAAACAGTGATGAATGGAATCAGCCTGCTTTGTGGTTTCTTAGTGCCTGTGGTGGAAGATACACCAGGACATCCCAAATCTGGCCCCTTTCCCAGTGGAACACAGCGAGTCTCTRTGAGACCATCTCTGCCATCCCAGAGCAGTACAAATAGAAGCAGCATGAGCAAGAGAGTAAGAGAAACTCTTTCTTCTTTATGTCCTCATAAGGGCATGGAAGAGGGCRGAATACTATGTATTTCAGCATTGTGCCACAATTTCTTCATCCAACATATTTTATGTCGGTTTTAATAATTTAAGGGAACTTCTTTTGCATAATGTAATCAAGTTTCTTAAAATGACATTGTATTAACAACAGATCATGTTGAGAGCTACACATACCATTTTCCTAAAGATAGTGCTTTCAATATATTTCCTGCCTCAGAAATATGCTGAAAGGTTACTGATTTCTAAGACTAGTTAAGAATTGGAATTTCTACAAAGTAGAAATTCAAACTGGGGTGAAAAGTCAGAATTCTTCCATGAAAGAAGCAGCTATGGAAAAAGCTAGGTTGCAGAAATGGTGGAAAATATTGTTCTAAAATAATCTACCAAAATGAAATAWTTCATTATTCCTTAATTCATAACATTTATTTTAATTCACCTRAACTGTACATGTTCCCTTTGGGATCATATCTGTGCTGTTCCCAAATTGCTACAGGCTCTCACGGACTGAAGTTGAAGTGGTTTATGCAGCTATTCTCCAACACAGGATTTTTCAGAAAAATGAGGTATTTCATGAAGTACACCACAAAAATTGCAGCAGAAGTAASAATTTATTGCCTTATGAGAGAYGACATTCAGTAATAAGCTGCCACARAAGACCATATCCATATTATGTGGTGGTATTGCCATGAAAAAAATTGTTTGACATATTAAAATATTTTATCATGGATTGAATTGCCTGATCTGCAATTAAAATGTTATAATTACACTTTCATAACATAATATTTTTAATACAGAAAAATTAAACYCTGTATTTTAGGAAGTTCCAATGATTTACTAGATTTTGCTCATCATCAATTTTATCGTAAAAGAATTAAGTTTTAAATTTTTAAATTTTTTAAAAAAAATTGTGAGAAATTGAAAGATTTTTTTATTTCTTATGTGTACAACTCTGTGGAAGCCATATAAAAATCTGTAGGAGAAACCTCCACTTTCAGTACCACTGGTGAAAAAAAACTAATCTTCTTCAGAAATAATGKGCAATTAATGCTTTCTGAAATTAGCTACAACAGCATAATTGCTGAGTGAGGCATACAACATTTTACAGGCTGAGTTTTTCCTCAGAATGAAATCCTGAGGCTCMTTTTAAAGGTGTCATCTTCTGCAATCACTTCTAGTGCTCAAAGCAATTACTTTTCCTTGGGAAAAGCAAGTATGAGAACAATAGTATACAAGAACAGAGTTCAGTAGTTTGTAAACCCTGACCCTTTGTATCATTCATTTATTGACCAAATTGATAACAGAAGTGTATTATGATTAAAGGACTACAACCCTCATCTCAGATGGCACATGAAGCACCACGAAGCTGGTGGCTGGTAAGAAGAATTTAAAGAAAAAATTTGTTCAAAATCTGATCCCTTCACAAGGACCTTTCCCTCCTCTGTTCAAACAATGTGAGAGTTTTGTACAAGTAAAATGCATGTAAGGGAGATGAGAAACAAGAAATACTCCACCTCCTGCATTATTCTCCAGTAGCAAGCAAAGGGTGTCTGGATGGAGTGGGGGGTGAGGCAGAGATGATTAAGAGCATTCATGGGAACTCTGGGAGMGGCAGGTGCTGCTGCAACAATGGTCTTTAAAGTCAGGAAAAGAAGCTGCCGAGTAAAAACATATGGTAATAGACCAAATTTGCTGAATGGAATGTATATTTTCCCCTTGCTTACTCCCTCCCAAWGAAAGACTTTGGTTTTATGTTTCAGAGACTTAAAACAATAATAGGCCACTGCAGGAAGCGAGTGTTAATGGCCACGGTGTGAAAGAGCTTTTTGGGAGCAAAGGRAAAAGATTTCTAGAAGTTTTAGGCATTACTGCAGGTCAATACACACATCTGCTGTTCAAGAGTTTAGCTCCATGCTTTTTCCTTCCAGGGCATCCAACCACCTGCCTTCTGCAAGGAGAAAGTCAGTGGAGCTGGGTTCTGAGGATGTTGGGGAGCGGAAAAAGTGAGGCGAGCACAGCAGTGAAAACAGGCTGAGTACTCCTTGATCCTGTTTTAACTGGCACAAAAACAAGAAAGAAGACATTATCCAAGATATCTCTACCTCTCAGCTCTTATTTTCTTCTGCAGATCAGCTAGTAAAGGAATGAAGTGAAAAGGTTTGTGGAGACTCATATGGGAGAAAACAATTTTTTGAGAAGCAAATTTAAAATAGAGGAGAGCTAAGGGAACATTGAGGAGGGAGAAAGGGGAACAAACATATGTTTATGGAGATATCAGGAGATTTAAAGGTTGATGAAGTACTTWCGCATAAATCTGAAGGGGAAAGAGAGAATGGCATAATAAAATGTGACAATATTGGAGAAAGTACTGGGAAAAGATGGAGAAAAGAACGGGATTTAGAGACTCTATAAAGAAGTTATAAATAATAATGTGAATCATCTCACTTAAATTTTAGATGTCTAAAGATAACTGAGTGAAAACTTGTAAGTTTTTACTCTAATGAGAAAAATCAGTACACAGAGACCATGAATGATGAGTGTAAAACTTTCCTCAGACACCTAAGGATCCCAGAGGATATGACCCTGGAAAGGCTTCTTTCTACTTGATACAGGAGGACTTTGGGAGAAACCACACTTCAGGAAAGAAGTTCTATGAGAATGAGACTAAAGTGAAGACAAATGGTTTAACTGAGTGAGAACCAGACTCAGGCAAGTGAAGACAGAGGTAGAGAGGAGACAAACCAGGGGACAAATCAGATAACTGCAGAGATGGAAAAGTTAATGCAGGAAAGAAACACTTGAGGAGCAGAGATCTAATAGAAAGTTGGTTTCRTTCAACTTTTGAGTATGCAGTGAAATAAAGAAAGTTTGACCTCTGAGATCACAGCCTTTATATTTGGAAATACAGTGTTCCTTTGGTTTTAGTCTGAAAACAGTATGTGCATAAAAGTATTTTCTTTTCAGAAGATGAACATCTAACAGCATAGGACTGGAAGGTCAGGAAAATCCACCAATCCCTGCACCCTGTAGCCCCAAGCTTAGCAAGACTGTACTCCAGAAAAATYCTCCTTTTCCACCTCCTACCCAGGAACAGTGCAAAGCTACAAACTACTCTGAGAAAAAAACTTAGAACTCTCCATAAAAAAAGACAGTAAGAGCACGTGAAATTCATTGTGTCACAGACAGAGAGAGAGACTACAGGCATCAACAAGACTTTGGCTACGCAAAATGCCTATGTGGGTCCTTTGAGGACTACATTTTACATCACAAAGAAAACAAACCTTTCCCTTTCATATAGAGGTCTCCAWCAAGAAGACATTAGGAAAACGTGTCCCAACTTCAAAAGAAGTATCCAGCGCATCCCTGAATTTTTGTGGGAAGTATCCAAGCAGTGTTTGTCAGTGCAACGAAGAGCATCAGCATTTCCCAAGATGTGATTAAGCTCTRAAAGTTCAGACAAAAGCCCTGTCCCCCAACTACCTGCCTTGCAAAGTCAAAGTAATTCTGGCCTTTTCAGGTGACTAACGGATGACATGAAGCATGGGATTAATTAAATACAACATAAATTCAGAACAAAAGATACAAACAACAAACTGTGATCTTGTATTTCAACATCCTCTTGGCAATACCAGCAAATCAAATACCCAAAGGTTAATATCTCACACTTTATTTTCAAGACAAGAGCATGGAAACTGGGCAGTCATGGTAAAAGTAAACTAGATRTGATTAAAGAAATGTTACGACCTTTGTGAGACTTTGAGCACTGCCGAGCAGCCTGCGAGYTAATGTGACAGATGAGAGAGATTGGTGTTTGTTTACAGCATGTCTAAAGGCAATAAAAGAAACTACAGAGGAAGAAAGTAACAAAGAACAATTCTGCCTAACCGAGTGCCCCCTCCCCGAGTCTGCTTCCCTGTTTTCAAGAGGAAGGAAATGCAATGCATCCATGCTCTGAGCCCCTGAGTCATGTATTTATAATTTATTAAGAGGTCAAAAATGGCATTTGCTGGGTCTCAGTGTTCAAAACTCCTTGAATCGCTCTAAGAACTGAGACTCTGTGTYTAAATTCAATAACTAGAGCTTATTGAACACATCCATTATGACATGAAGTTCACCTGCAGCAAAACTACAAATTCCTACCCAGTCTGCTGCACCTTGTTCAAGACCCAGGATCAGATTCTCTACAAGAAGCTTCAGCATGATGTATTTCAGGTCAGTCATACCAAGATACACGAGCTCAGTGAATGCAATTAAATGCCCTTTGATCCAGTTTTCTCTTTTTCTCTCTTTCCTTTTATCTATGCACATTATTCTAAACAGGATTTGCCAAAATATGAAGTACTCTGCACGTCTTTTGTGTTTGACTGGTCTTCTTAAATTAAAATAAAAGCTTAATGAAAGTTGACAAAGAACAGCCCGTAACATTTAAAAAGATATGTTCAAACATTAAGTGATTCATCCTCACTGGCTCATTAAGAAGAGGAAATTGCAGCAGAATTCAGTGTTAAAACCACTCAGAGAGTAGATGACAGATCCAGGATCAGTTCTTATAAATTACTGTCTCTCACCCTCACTCTCAGTCCCAGCCCTGCAATAAACCTCTGTGGGAAAGTTTCCTGGGCCGGCTCAGAGCCATCACGTACTCAGAACAGGCTGTCACAACTTGAGAAATGAGCTCGTCCTTTCTTCTTAGCATTTCACCAAAGTCGCAGCCCTTTCAAACATCAGGCTTATGATTTCAATAATCYACCATGGCAAAAGTCATTTGTGGAATCAGATATATTGCTAGCTATTGAAGTATTTTCTATTACCTATTAGTGCACTGTGGAGCACATCAATACAGAGCACAGATATTACAGCAAGGGACACTCTGGAAATACCTAAGCAGACTGATCAATCTCATCTCTKTTGCAATATAGTGCATTAGCGGGATGGCTAATTTTTTTTTTTTTCTTGGCACAGCTTAGGGAGCTCAGAATTAGGACAAATATTCTCTTTCCTCCTCAACAAATGCTTAACAAATGACAAAAGTGACAGCTTTGAAAGATTGATTTTTTAAAAGTGAGGTTCTGTATGGTAGTTTATGAAAGCACTTCAATTTAGAATGATTATTAATCAACCATCCRTTCAGATAATTTTCTAATTTAGGCAAAAAAAAAAAAAAAATCTATATTCTGTCTCTTACATCCCCATCAGGTACTAAAGTATGAATGTCTGTACTTATTAACAAATACAAATAAGAGAGCATTATCTGATGCAGAGAGACAGAGTTAATGCTGAGATGTAATACTTCTACCTGACAGAAGATGTTCTGAATTTTAGTACAGAAGAGTTATAATCTGAACTTTAAATATTTTATTATATTGCAGTCATAAATACCATACATGTATGAAATGGCAAACCTATTCTGACAAACTGGAAAATAACTGCCTGTTCTGGCTGCTCTTCTCTGGTTAATTCTACATAGAACAGAGACTTAATTTCCTATTTAAAAAAACATGAGATAATAAAACAGCGAGTGCAACTAAGGACAAAGAGATAAGAGTACAATACAAACAGCAGAATTGGCAAATAAAATTTTAAACCTGAAGAATTAAAAGATATTTTGACTGACATATTTATAAGCCCATCCTTACACTGATTTATTGTTGTGTGGTCTATCTACTTTGTTTGCCCAGCATGAATACTGTGAAAATTGGAAATATAATGTGAATATTTATCACCACAGCATTATTCTGAAACAACCCAAAGCACTCAAGTAATATGCAAATACCATAAATTAGTTTTCTAAACAAAGTGCATTTAAAACTCAATCCAGAGGAGTTATGTGCCTAAGTCRGATGAGGACAGAAAAGTATCCACAAAGTAGGTCTTCAGTCTCCTGGCCAACTTTYCTAACTGACTGACTGCCAAGTCAAAGAGGAATGCAACCTTTGCTGCAGCCATGCTTAACAGAATAAAACCTGACTTAAAAACAACAGCTGCATGTCTGGGGCACTGCTCTCCCTTGAATTGCACAGGAAGCTTCAGAAATAAAACCRAAATAAATGCACGACTCCAACAAAATATTCATGGAGGCAGACACTGTTGACTTGGAGGCTGCAACATTTTTAGGTGTGACTCATAATCCTTTCTAAATGGACCTTGGAATCATGTCTGGTAGAAAAATCCAACTTTATTGTGACATGTATATACATAGGCATAATTTATGAAGGAAGACATGCAAACACAATTGTAACACAAAATATGTGGCAGGGGAGTCATTTACTAGGCTTTCATACAAAATACAAATTTATTACTAAATGTCTATGCCTAAAACTCAGTATGTAGTACATCATACTTTAAATTATTAACATCTCTGCTGGAGAAGCTTCCTTCATAAAATATTTACGCAGCACGTCTCAGGACTCTGTATTTTGCCAGCAGTTACTCAAAGTGTAAGATAAATATAGTTAGCAGGTCATTCTTTCCCTTGATAAGCTATTCTTTTCACTAAAAAAAMCACCCAAATGTTTAAGCTATGCCACTGCTATGGCCTTTGTTATGAAATACTGCACTCCAATATAATGATATATTTTGACCCCTGAGAGCAGTCAGGGTCAGAGGGCATCACTTTTGCTAATGACAGGGCATGGCTGTAAAACACAAGAGGCAGGCATGTTCCAATTACTTTTCCAATTAGCAGCAACAATCAATGCAGCTGCAAAAAGCCTAAAGGAAACTGGCAAAATGTTGCAAAGTGTGGGTATGATTCTCCTTTAAGGAACAAGCTCAAGAACAATAAAAGTATTAGTAGTCCCTTAATTATTTTTTCAATACTACAAGAGCATTATTTCTTTCAAACCAGGCAATCTGGAAGTGTTGCCTTTTCAAAATCCAGACAGCTCTTCAAAGCAAATAAGAATGAGATAACTTATTCTTTTCTAACCCAGGCAAGAAGAAAACTTCATGATCATTTTGCTAGAGAAAAAAAAAATTATCATGCAAACGTCAAATTTGTTGGATTTTTATTTATAATGAAACAATAATTATGCTCTAACTTTCAGAGTGTGAAAATGTCCTGTTTAATGGAAAAAAGTCTCCAGCATGTCAAATTCTTGGCAAATAGTTGCCTGGGCTACTATAAATCTGAACACAGTATGAGAATTCTCTTGGCATTCRTATATTCAGTTTGTCAATGTCAAAACAAAATTTTAGGGAGATGTAAGAAAGCAGAAAAGCAGAGCTATGGACTCAAATGGATTTTAAAGTAAAATAGACCCAACCTTACCCAAGACACAAATGTTTTGAAACTCGTAAGATTCTACTGTTACCAGATGTTTGATGACACAATTTAAAAATGCATTTGAGCCTCTTTCTTCACATTCATAGTTTTCTTTAAGATATTAATTAACCACTTTTTGGAAGAATTTTGTATTAAGATTGATTGAAATACAGAAAAATTATGATGAAGTAGCACTAATTTTAAACTTCACAATATATACACATCACTTTCTACTGTGGGCAAAGTATTTCACAGCAATATCCCTCATGTCTCAAACTCATGGAAGCACAGAAAAGAGAATTCTGTCATGATTCCATTTCATTTTTGTTTTATATGATGTAACAGATATACCTTTCTAAAGAAAAAAGCTACAGACCATTTAAGAAATTAAAAATATCTTCATGTCCCTTACTATACAGAAATTATTAGTAATAATGCAAAGAAATTATTTTTTTCTTTTATCTGGGGAAAAAGAATGCTGTCAATTCAATGGCAAATGAGGAGATTACTGAAAAGCAAACATGTAYGTGATTTTTTTTCAAATTTACAAGAGGAGATTACTTGTGGTTTATAATACCTAAGGCATGGTCTGAGGGTTTCCTCTGGACAAGTATTTTGAAGTATAATATCTACTGTAATAAAATAGGAATTCTGAAATCTATAAAAAACATAATGTGTCAACATTTCAAGGAAATAAATGGGATCATCTCAACACGACTTCATTGTAAGAAAAATTGTGAAAATAATGTTAAAAGAGGCAATCAGTCAGATTGAGTGGTAGCGTGATTAATACCAATCAACACTGTTTAATAGAAAACAGGTCTTCTTGGGAAATTTCATATCATTTTGTGATGATATTATGAATTCAGTAGATAAAGATAACTTTGGAAAATACTTGCTTTAATTTCTGTATAAATATCTCTCCCTATTATCTCTCTGATGAAAAAGTAGCATAGCACAAAATCAACATGGCTCATATATGAAACAYGCTAAAGAACACTGCGAATCTCAGAAACAATTTGGAAATTAGGAAACAACAGCTAGTGGGAATATATTTGGTGACACTGTAAAGACATTATGCATTATGCATTATGAAGAGCCAACAGGACAGAACAGCAAACTCAAGATATATATGAAAAACTACATACTTCAGAACAACATTCTGGGCACAAGTGATAACTAAAAATATCTCAGAAGTCCTAATAAACAATAAAAGATAACGGATTCTTACTATAGCTCAGTGACTCTGATAGCYTGCATATTCAGTGAATTCTTGCACCTGGATGTGAAATGTAGGAACAGAAAAATCACATAAATCTGTATATGACATTGATAACATTAAAAGAAAATAATTTGCAGTTTCTGTTGCCACACTTTCAAATGAATATTAGAACAACAGAATATACAGTAAGAGTGACAAACTTTTGGAATAATTTACAATATATGCAGTTTTTTTTTCTCTCACCTGAAACCATAAATTGAGATTAGATGGACTAGAAATATCACACTGAAGAAAGAAAAGAGGAACTGATTARGAAAATTCAGACCAGCAAATATTTTTTTTCACAGGGAATATAGTTTTGCACAGAGAAAAACATCCCTTCAGTGTGGATAATGCTTCCTTAGTTCACAGAGGAGGTGTGGGGCTGAAATAAATTTTAATGATCTTTGTAAAATTATTTTGATGCAAAAAAATAAAAGAAGAAACACATGTTCTTCCATCTTTACTGATTCTATCTCCTGCATYTCAGCATTATTCTTTAGTTCTGTTGTGTTTTAAATGAGACAATGTTCAAACCACAGCTGACATTACCAGGGACCAACTCACCCTGCAGCTTCAATAGAGACTGAAACCTAAGTTATAAACAAGATTGTAACAACAGAAACAAGCCTAGGTCAGCTCCGTGTAAATCAGTAAAAGCAATATATAAAAAGCACTTTCCTCTTCTGAAAATTATCTGGTTCAGACTAGTCCCAGAGCTCCCAGCTATGACAGATAAATGCTGCCATAGAATTTCTGGAGCCAAGGAGACACTTGACTATGCAAGTACCCTTTATTAACTTCACCTATGAATCAACCAGGAGCAGTAGTAAGGTAAGAGTTAATTCTTTTTGCTGGAACATTTGCTAATAGTTGTGGAATTTGCATGACACTACAGTCATTTCAAAAAGAAATATGTGTATTATTTTACATGAACAAATGAACAACAGAAAGGAAGACTTTACAAAAATATTAATGAAAATGTTTTGCTTACTATACYTTGTAATTGCTTCCCTCAGTGTGCATGTGTTTGGCTGCATATTTGTACACACACAATTAGGTCTACATAACTGCAATAGCACTGTAGAGTTCCCTTTAGAATTAGGAGAACTCTTCAGCTGATTTGAGGCAGATCTCTGGCTCTATTCCATTTCGTACTGGACATCACTRAATTGAAATTGAAAAGTCTAATGGTGGCAGACTCCTCTACAAGGCAAACTGCTTAGGCTGTCACTCCCCTTCAATCTCCCTCTTCAGSTGAGTATGCTGGGGAGAGGAAAGGAGGGAGGAAATCCCCATGGTCTTGGCTATCTCAGGGACACAGGATTACAGCTGGCCCCAAGCAAATCTTACCTCTTTTTAACTGACTGCAACCTTAGAAAAATAAAAAGACCCACAGATAGACAGCAACAACTTCTTGAACCTGACCAAAGAAGCTTCGCCATGACTTCACTAAAAACTCTCTCTTGCACGTGAAGGTGGCACCGTAATTGAAGAATACAAAGAATTTGAGAAGGTTTTACCCTGGGTTCCCTCAGGGGCTACGCAAAAGCTACTTTAGCACAAACAGCAGAGCATCCTTTCTTAAATTATTGCACAATACATTTCCATCTTTTGTGATATCAGTGACATGGTAAGTATATTATTTCCCCCTTTCCACCAACCTCTTTCTGCTCTCATTTCTCATAYACAGTCCATGCCAGGACAAGCAGAAAGGATGAAAGGCAGACTGAAATATGCTTCCATATGGCAGTGCATTGACCTCTGAGACACCACTCCGGATTCACACTTGCAAATAGGTCTAAAGAATTTTCCCTTTGAAGAGTAGCTAGAGCAGCCCCTCTCTGCAAATTCTGAGCTGGGAAAGTCAAGTATTCAAGCACTGCAGTATTTCATGCTATATGATAGAGGAATTGCTCARATTTTAAGACATTACTAACAACTATCAGTTTCACAACAGCAGAAAATTAAAGTTGAAATATTGCAGAAAAAAGACCCTAAACATTAAAAAAAACACTTTTATGTGATGACTGAGAATCTTAAAGTGAAATTATATTCGTCACACATGCCCTAGGTCTGCATTGTGCTTGTGCTTTCCAAAGCTCTTAAATTACTAAACAGAAAACAGGTGTTTAAGTTCTTATGGTACATCTGTCAAATTCATGCCACATTGTTTTTTGCCATTGAATTTAAGCACTAATGTAACTGTGATCTCTGTTGGTTCAGCGATAAAGAACACCCTTCATAAGATACTGGTACAGGAGCTTGCAGTGGGCTAAATAATCAGTGTTTCTGGCTAASACAGAGTATATTATAAATAATTCATTACTGCAACAGAGCTCTCTCTTTGTATCTTTTTTAATAACTTATCTTTAGCAGAAATTAAACTTTACATGATATAAATGAAACATTATGATAAATAAGGAGACATACCAAGTGATTTCACCTACTGCAGGAACAGCAAGTAATGAACGATGCTGTCTCACRGCTCTTGGACTGAGTCAGAGGAGGTGCAGCAGAGGCTGCTTTTAAAGTTTTTCATGGTTTTATACACTGATCTAGCTTTATTTTACTTTTAAGGTCAAGGGGCGCTATTAAATCACTTGACAAATGGTATAACATATGTTCAGAGAAAAGAAGCAGGAAACCTAGGAAGGTATTACGAAGTTGCACATTACTGTAGAAARTACACCAAACAGTAGAAGTACCATAAACTTATTACACAATCGACTTCACTAAACCTATTAATTAGAAAACTGTAGACATGATGATGAAGGGAAAAAAAAGATAAATTATGTTTTTGTTAGAAGAGCCCCATGTTTATCCACTAGCATGTACAATTAGCATTTAAAATTGCTGACACAGAAAGTGGTACAATTTTTCATTGCTGCCACTTCTGGGAAAGGTGCAGTTACGTATTTTCAGGCAAAATAATAGGCACAGAGGTGATATGCTTTCTCTCAGGGGCAAAGCTTGCCAGCTGCACAACTGTTTAGCACCCCAGGCTTGCCAATCAACTGCAGCAGCGCCGACAGTGAGCTCAGAGGAGACTTTCACTTTGAACTCATCCAGAGAATAAAGGTGTTGTGCATGGCCAAGTGGGAAGGAATTAAATTTTCTTTAAGCCACCTGCAAAGGCTAACTCAGAGCAACGATYCGTTTCCTGACTGACTGGTGCCCCTGAGCATGAATTTTAGATGTTGGTAAAAGAAATAAAAGGTAACTTCCAGCAATTAAATTCCCAGAGCTTTGTGTGGTTATAAAATAACCAATATGAAGTGAATAGTAATGCTGGGGGAGAACAGAGGCTGTTACTCTCCTAATGGAAGTCCTCTGTCTGGGGTTTCCAGCTCAACTTCCATTCAGCTGCTGCAGCTTTACCATGTCTATGTAATAGGTAGTTTTGCTTCTTCCTGCCAATAGTCTGCCTTGATAAATAGGAAAAAWGTTCTCAAAACTGCACAGCCCCATCACACATTTTATATCTGAGAAATTASATCAGTTTATGAGCAGAATATAACAGTTCTGTTATCCAAGTCTCACAATTTAATCCCTACTCTTATGACATTTATGTATTTTCCCAAAGTGCCAAGTGATGGAAGTTACACATCCCTTGCATTTTTAATCTAGTTGCCTAAGAAAAGGAAGCTTTTATGATCACACTGGTCTGCATTTCAAACTATGAATATTTTTCCAACTACAGCCTGATTTAAGTTACAATTAGGGATAAAAGTCCCAAAAATAATTAAGTTGCTAAGAGTTTCATACAAATCACTGTCTGGGTCAAGAATAGAAACTGAAATTGCTGGCCCCTCCATCAGGACTGTGGCCATAACTCAGCCCTAAGCCAATGCTGTGGAGTTGCCAGTAGGTTGACCAACATTCTCATCCTGGCTGCTCAGTACATGTGAAGCTTTAGACTTTTGCTGAACTTTGTACAACTGGTGCCTTTTTTTCAAGTAGGAGTGTAATAGGAAGGAARCTGGTATCTTTATGGAAACAAAGAGTTTTGAAAATACAGGACAAAAACCTGTAGGRAAAAAAAAGACTTTCGGTTCTGCTACTCAAAAAAATCATGTTATCTCCTTTAAAGTAAGACCTACTCATATGACTGGTGCAGAAAAGCCTTCAAACACAAGCCACTGAATCTCTAAAGGCTCAAAAATCAATAACATGCATCTAAAGAATAGAAAAATTTTAGTCTCAAGACTTCTTTAAGCATCCTCATGATCTTGGGATGGCAAAGATCAGCAACATGATGTAAGAAGTTACATCAAAAAGATGACAGGGCCAAATCCTTGTTTAAAAGTGGAACATATATGAGATGCAATGCTCAGAGAAATACAGAAGGGGAATTTCCCCATAGAGAATATAAACAAGGAATTGATAATGGGGTCTGAATTGCCTCCATTTACTAGGCCTTGATTCACTGTGAAACACATTGGAAATCAGAAAGATACCTGCTTTACTGCTCAGAACAGATGGGACATGGACTTGCATTGCTTATGCACAACCTTTTGATAGAATTCTTTTGTAATTTTAATGAATCTTGAGATCCTTACAGGCCACCTACAAAAAGAATGAAACTCCATAAATTCATATTCAACTGTTCCTTAAAAAACCTCACATTAGCACAAAAGAGCTGGAGCTATTGAGGGTTAATGGTGAGAAGAGACTAAAACATTACTTTAAAATGTTTCATTTCACCTCATTTTAAAGTTTGTATGCTGATATAATACTGCCATTACCATATTAGAACTGAACCCTCCACAGCTACTGATATGTCATTATAAATAATTGAATACAAGCCTATTGGTTGCCGTGGCAGAAAAATAAATCCATGATAGAAACTGACTCCTTTTTTGTCTAATGTATTAAAAAAAAAAAATTAAAATACCAGATGGTTTTTAATTCAGGCAAGATGATTAAAAGCTCCCRAAGTCACTTTTTTCTCCTCCACTAATTCTGATCTTTCCTCTCCTGTTCATCTATTTACTGCAAGCTTTAATCCAATGGGCAACTAAACTGACCCCTGCATTAGCCTGCAATCCAGCAATTACCTGCTTAGCAGCATGTCATAACAACATCATCCCTCTAAAACTGCAAAAAGTCAGTCTGTTCAGCGGTACTGAGGTACTCTGGTACCTCTCTGCCCTCACAGTGACACAGTTTACAGCACTGTCCTGAGCTACACTGACCCTTTCTTTACTGCCTCGGGATAAGGAGAGCACGATGCAGAAGCACAAACGTGGCCATTCAGGCGCCCCTTAAAGGAGGAGAAAACAGGCTTTTAGGGAAGAAAAATTCCTTCTCTATTGAGTTAACAGCTGAGGAAGACTAACTTCTGTGCCAGTAGTCAATACAGAAAGTTAAGGATGAAAGTGTGGCCCCATGTGTTACAATGAAGCTCTGGTTACCTTTCTAATCAGCACGGCAAGCAYGCACTTCACAGCTCACATTTCTGCTGCATAAAAGCTCTCCTATCAAAAAAATAAAATGCTCTGTTTTGTAGCCTGGCTTGACTCTGTCAGAAACACAAGGTGTAAAAATGTAAATATGAGAGGCTGCAGCCTTTGCAGTTTCTTACATCCTCTTTTACAAGAGCATCATTTTAGGCTTGAATAAGGTAACAGACAAAGCTCTAGTGAAGTGATTTGGGTTTGGTTACTTCCTGTTAAAACTATGAGATATAACTGAGGGATKTCACTGCACTAAAATTAACAGCTGTGCTCTTTTACAAAATATTATCACTGAAACAGTCACAGGAAAACAYTGCTCAGTAATTTCAACTATGGACCAGGAAGATCTTCATGCAGTCAAATTAAGTGAACCAAAGATAAGTAAGGGAGAACGAGAACAAAAATAAATAACTCAAAATGCAAATATCTGGGGCTCTTAGGTAGYTGATGGATAAACTTCAAAACAATAAAATGCACTGGGTTTTCTTGGAAATCCAGTATTAAGAGTTTGCTATTAAGAACATGGCTAGGAAATGGTAGGCTCTTTTCTGATACTGATGGTTATGATTAAACATCCTAAAACATCYTTTGCTCARAAGAGACAGCTCCTTAACAGAACTTTGTCTTTGTTTTTAGCATGGCTTGGACTTGGAAAAACTCCAGAGTATACAAAGTTCTCGTTTTATTCAAAAGGAGTAAATACAATTAATTTCCTAAATCAGGTGTCAATTGTCAAATGACAACAAAACACTAGTCTAGCTCATCATTTACAGAACAGGAGCCATTAAATGTAAAGAAATGGGCAGTTAAAGATATCATAAATTTTCTACTATTCATATAGCTACCATATGATTTTGGCACAGTTTTCTATTCTGTTACCCTGCTTTTACAAGCGTGTAAAGCTGTCAACAGTGCACAGAGTACATCAGTCTTTCTCTGTGCAGAAAGATCAGACCTATAAAGTATCTGCAAGAGCAGAGTTGTGCCCAAATTTATCAACAACAAAATTGTTAATAACTCTGCTTAATTACAACCTGTTCTATCCAACACAGAATTTGCATGAGTTTTCAAGATTTAATTATTTAGAAAGTTGAAAGATGTAATAAGCTATTTTTGAGACAATTTAAAAAAAAAAAAAAAAAAAAAGGAGAGACAAAAGTCAACATTTCAAACTGGTAATTTTTTAATGATCTGTACTCAAAAGCTGTCAGGAAATATTCTCTTTAATACAATGAAGCAAATCCATTCTTCAAGTCAAGGTAATAGTGGTGAAAATAGGCTTGGTAACAAAAGGAATTGTTTTACTGACTGCAGAAGAGCTACGGGTCCATGGAACCATGGCCTGAGAAATAAGAATAAACGAATACTTTGGACACTGACCAGTGCAGAGGAAGAAGGTCTTAAATCAGAAACAAAAGTTAACTTTAAAAACAGGCTCTACCAAAAATAGGCGGTTTGCACATGACCACAAACATGGAGAAGAGTTATCATGTTTTTCAAATAAATTAAATATTAAGCAAAGAAGCTTATGGTCTTCTTGAAAAAGGGACTTAATATCCTGGCAGAATAGTATATTTAGAAATGTATTCGTAGTTTCTCATGTGATTTTCACCCACATATCAGCATTTATATGGGAACATATACACACAGCACGTATAGAGAGTTGCAGATATGCCACAGGGACACATTTCTACACCTCCATCTTTGTGCTTAGTCAAACGTCTTGAGGGGCCATCAAAACCTTCAGCTAATATTTCATTAATTTTATCAGAAAGGAAGAGCTTTTCTCAGCTTTTCCAAGACTCGCTGGATTCCTTTCCTCCCAAACAAACTGCGTTTCATGTTCTCAGTCCCAGAATACAGCAGAAATATGCCAGCTGGCTTAAATGCCAGTTTTACAGGGGCTGTGCTCGGCAAAGCTGACTTGTGTCTGTATGCTTACAACCCTGGGAGAGATAAGCAAACTTTGGTTAACCAAGGATTTGGTTAAATGATATTCTGTAAAACTGGAATATAATGTGTATTGAATGTTTTGCTCACACAGATGTTGTCTAAGCTGCTTGGATGCTGACATTTCAGCTGAACATTGCTCATTATTAACATATGCTAATTGCATGTTATTTATGAATAGCAAACCATGCTAATCAGTTAGGAAAGCGGTTCATCCCACATCCAGTTAATTAAGAACTTCTGAAATAAGCCTCGAGTCTCTGGTCCTGTGCTCCCAAAACACAACACGAAGGAGTCATCTCCAGCTGCCCCTATACTAAAAGATCACCAGRCATGGTGGGCTTCTTCCTCCTTTTTCAACACTGGCAGACATCTGAGATCCGAAGAAAGATCTCAGCATGAGATCTCATGCATGATCTCAGCATGATCTACTTGAAAATGTCACTGCTCACTGCAAGGAGGGTGGGTTAGATAACCTTTAAAAGGTCCCTCCCAATACAAACAATTCTATGATTCTGTGATTACAAAAATGGCTAAAAACAATAGGAACCTCCAAACTGTAGCACAAAAATACACTGTGAATAAGCAGAAAATGAAAATTTTTAAAAATCCTCAGATGCTAAATAAAGTGCAAAAGGCAAAAAATGTTCCTGAAAATATATGCAACAATCAAGGATAATAACCATGCCTACAACTAATGCTGTCAAATAAAACTGCTGTTTCTCACAAAAACCCTATACTTTCTATATAAATTACATTCAACATCATCAACTCAGGCAGATTTGCATTAAGCACAGATTTATCTTCTAGCTAGTTATCCAACACTAACACGACACAGCTCATAAATTGAGACAGTTTTACGTGAGTCCAAACCTGAAAGCTTAAGCCTGTGGTGAGTACCTATAAAGACATTATAAGTGTATTTGCATCATATCACCTGAAAATGTAAACTTTATCATTTTTCTCAAGACCTGAGAGACCAACTGGGTTTTAATKCCTGCTTCTTCACGTGATGTTAAATGTATTTGCATTTTTAGCTCAGACTAATTTGTACCCAATGARCCAAATTAATAAAATTCACTGTAATATGAAAATGTTTTATATTTTATATTAAAGTGCATTACCCATGATKTAAAATTAATAAAATATATCTTTTTCCAAATTTGTTTTAAAATAATACAAAATCAAGCCTGCTGTTGCTTTCATGCATCTCAAAACCAGAATTGAGACACAAAAGAAAACACTCAGTTGGGCAATACAAAATAATTTAGGTTCCTAACCCTGGCTTAATTAAATAGATCTGAATTCCATAACAATGGCTACGAATACTCTTCTAAAAAAATAACAGTAGGGTCACAATATAGAAAACACTATAGAAAATACCTGCCTAGCCTGTAGCCTCAGAAGGATAAGAATACCTAAAAACAAAGACARCCTAATATGCAGCTAAATTTTTTTTATGACTAAATTGAGAGTTATCCTTTAGCAGTACACTGAAGATGGAAAGACAGATGTTTTAAATCTGCAGAGTCTCAATACCACTGTGCTCTGAAGACAGCAGGCAACAGAATGGAAGGAAGAAAGTGTCTTGATAGAAAAAAAATCGCAGGAGTTAACCTGCTTGATCTTTCACACACAGCAACTCGATTTTACAGTGCTTCGGCAGTTCCTCCACAGTCAGAGGTGCTCGCTATTGTACTTCTGTGTGTGGCAGCACTACCAGCACACCAGCATCATCTCCTGTCCTTTGTTCTAGCCTTAGAACTCTTGAAAAATAGACTTTTTTAAATACACTTCCTGAATAGCTCACTTCTGTTGGAAATCGTACTAAATAACCTAAAAGAGATCACCTTTACTACACCCATTAGATGGACTATCTGGTGTTGGAGATAATCACCTACAAAAAAAAAAATACTTAAAACAGCCAAGTTAAAAAACTATTGATTGGCTACATGAACACATCTTCTTCATCTGTTTTGTCATATGGCAGAGGATACAGCACTGCTTCCAATCCCAGGTTTTTAAAAGCTGTTCTTCAAAATGGCTATTGAACAAAAAGTAGAAAGGCCATTAACTGAACTGAAAGGAAAAAAAAATCTGGTTGATTTGAACCAGGTCAGAATTCTCATTAATAACTTTAGCTAGATATACTAATGCAAAAGTTCAGATTACAGGCATTGCCACAAAGGAAAACAAAAGAGCTGCCATTTGTGCAGAAGGGGAGATAGCATGCAGACTCTCAGACACCAAACAAGAGCAGCAAATATGTCTAAAGTCTGACCCCTCTCTTACTCCTATAGAAATCTTGATCTCAAATCAAGCCACTGACAACATTAATTACCCACTTGAAATGAGCAAAGATTTATTCTGATATTCACATTGTTATTGCTTCTGTCTGTCTCACCCGAAACATAATTTAAAGTATGATCATCTGTCACAGGCTCTTAGCAGGAAAATACACACCACCACAGCATTCCTTCTAGGACATCCTCTGGGAGGTCATTCAGAGCCAGGCATGTCGTCAGCTGTAGGAATTAACATCAAGTAAAATATATTTTTACACCCTAAAGCAAACTGACTCCTTCCTTTCTGATTGCCTGGATAACAGAGTTACCTGCCTCAAGCTGTCGAGCAGGCGGATCTCCCACTAGGTCACACAGTAAATAAGGCACTCAGCACCTAACAGGATAAAATTCAAAAACCCTGCTTCTAAAACACTTACATTTGAAGATCAAGGCTCAGAAATGAAGGACATGATGTTTTCCATATGCACAGTACTTAATGACTTAAAAGTAAACATATGTACAAGTGTTTCAGTAATTGGGTCCTCAGACTGTAGTGCTGTCTCTTTATTACTGGATTCTTTAAAAATCTTACATTACTAATACCCTCCAAGGAATCTTCTTAAGAAATGTTTCCAGCAAAATACAACCCTAAGATCTAAACTCTCCTACTTTGAAGACATATTACTTTTTTTGTGTATACCAAGAAAAAAAAGTCCTGTACTATTCCAAAGCAACAAATGATTAATCTCTTGCAGCATTGTGGAAAACCATGAGAACTGAGAAACAATGACTATAATCTCATTAAATAGAAAACTGCATGTTTATGATTAAATGTCCATTGCTCAATTTGGGAGAAATACAAGAAATGGAATAACGAATGGATATATAAGCAAACATTAACTTCAGGCCATTCAACAGCATCAACTCCTTTTACTGTTAGAGACAGAAACTCTTCCCCTGGAACTTTCAGGGCAGCCTGAAAGAGCCACCACAAGTCTGTCTGCAGGCTGAAGTCTTATTTTGGTGTGAAYCCACTGGCATTTGACCTATTTGTTCACAAGACTCTTCCCAAGTTTCCCTGTTAGGCCTATGAAGGGCATTTGAGAGAAGAGTTTGTACTGGTGTTGTTGAAATGCAACGTATCATGAGCATGAGTGGAATTGTACCACACTCTTTATTCTAATGATTTTTCATGATGACAGATGGCTCCATAACCTTATGCCTCAGCCCAAGTGCAAATTACTTTGAAAGGCTGTATTGACATGCTCATGGACACGGCACAAATGCTCCTTCAGACTCACAATAATATTTACAGGCATATTAAAACACATAAATATAAATATAATGAGAGAGTAATGCATATTTCAGGAATTTAATATTCACTGCAAATGAATTAATGATTTCACCTTTTGTCCTATAATGCTTCAAACCTCTGTCTAAGTTCTGGCATCACGCTATCATTTCAAATTAACTGTAATTTTCCACTGCTATGCTTGCTATGAATGAGAAAACATCTAAAGAAATCACAAATGTGCTGACACATTCACCACCCAAACCAACAAACCAAACCAACTGTTTTCTCATGTGGAAAAAGCTATATCTTTATTCCATTTTGCATATTATTTATTTTCTAATGTTATGCTTTAATCCTAGTATGTTTGCAGTATTGAACTGAAAATTTCTAAGACAAAGTAACTTGAAATAGAGAATTAGTGTATTTCTGAAGCATTATATCCAGCAGAAGGATTATATCACAATGGGACAATGTATAAAAGAAAACAACTTAAGAAAAGCCTAAAATGGAATATAGCTCTTCAGATAATTAAAGTGCTTTAGACCACTAGCCAATTGATTTTCTCCTTGTAAAGGTAGTTCAATTGAAATGTTCAGAATAAATCATGTGTTAAAATTATCTTCTAAAGTAAGAGCTGAGTGCATATTGATTAATAATTATTTGCACTAACGGACTGAACTAAAGAAATACCATCAATTACTTCAAAAAACTCTAAGATCAATCATGATAGAATCAATCTTTGAAAGATTCACTACACTTTTCSCAATATTTCGGAAGTGTTCATCGAATGGCTTTCTAGAGATACCTTGGTTTCCTGTTTCTAGAGCTACGGAAATTTGTTTTAAATACCAATTATCATTAAGTTTTTCAACTGCGTAACATAGCTCTCACCCTTCACCATTAATGGGAGTTCTGCAAGAAGAGAAAACATTTTCCACATYGAGTATGAGGCTTGAGGGGGCACTTCCACCAGGGAAGTTTAGTTAATGTTTCATAATTATGCTCCCACAGCAAAAAAATGCAAACAGCCTAAATTAATGACCAGGAAAGATGATTTACATAGAGCTCCCATCCTAAGATGGGGGATACTCAATATAAATTAACTCTGTTTTTACACACTAATGAGTCCTACTCACTGAATTTGGCCAGGCAGCACAATAAAACTCCAATAATTCTCTAAAAATTGCAATTTAGTTTGCCTGGTTATAAATAGCACAGCGATCGTTAATTTCGTACGGCACTATAGGCATTACTCAAGCCTGGTATCTTATTGAAAATCAAGAATTCTCCTTTCTCATGATGCATAGCACCATTAGAGTCAGGTGGGAAGTCAGTGCCTGTAGAGCCAGGTTTTAAGCAGGTTCAAACAAAAAAGAAAACTTCTGGATTCCAAGGCCTCTTTTCCACTAGGTTTCATGTTTATCCACTGCAGAATTGTTGACTAGAAAGACAGACAAAAAAACAGGTAATGAAAGCTGGTGGAACTTAGTCCATGCTTGGGTGGAAAATGCTCAAAATTGCCACCTGGTATTTCAGTTATTTCCTAGTTTCTTGTTTAGTCTTTTTTTTTGTTACACTGKCTGACACAGAACTAACTCCCATTTACACTACCAGGTCCTCAGAAGGTAACAAAATTTATGTGCACTTTCTCTTTAATGCCCACAAAAACTGTTTTATGACCTGAAACAATAACACTTTTAGCTGGAATATTTAAGTTTAAACATTCTTTACATGAATGAGATGCACTGCTCTGTCTGAACATCTTAATTTTATGCATTTTTATACTTTTAAGCAACTTAGTAGTGAGGACTGCTTATTTGCATTCATTTGCATACAATTTYCAGGAAAAGCTGAAAAGGGGTCGTAAGGAAATCCATCATTTTGACTTTAAATGAAAATATTATTTCTGTAAAAAACATGTTGAATATTTACCTTCTTATTTCACTTAAGAAATCACTTTTAATATCTTCATAAATATCAAATGGCACTTCTCAGAAATGGTGACTTTTTTTCCACCAACTAGGTTTTAAAAAATAATCCAGCAACATTTTTGATGTATAGAGATGCAAAATGCAACTTTTTTTCCCCCTGAGAGAATTTAATTTCCTAGCAATGTGGATCACCATTTTGATATGTTCTGAGTGCTCTCTGAATTTTTATTTTACTAACTTTCTAAGCCCCAGTCTTTTTGCCAGGTTCAGGAGGGGAAAAATACAGATTCCCTAATGAAAAAATGGTGTAACATGTATGTACAAATGTAAGTGTTTTTAAGTCCTGTGCGGTCTGTGGGTTATCTCTTAGATGATGTTAAAATATGTCCAAATAAATTCTCAGTAATTTCACAGCTACATTCAACATATTTTTTGGAAATTGATGATTTTCACATGCAGCCACAGACCTTCTGGCTGCCAGCTGTACCCCTAATCAGCTGGTACTAAATCATATCTGTTCTCAGAACCATGATAGTCAATGGCTTCTCATTCCTTAGAGACTGCACACAGTTGAACTCTTGTAGTTTATTCCTTTGTCACGTTCAACCTGTGTCCCATCACAGCCCCATGCCTCTGCAACACACAAGCAAAACCAGGAACTACAGAAAAGGCAAAGAAAGATAAAACYACGGACCAGATGCTATACTACAGTGAGCTTTCTAAGGCAGCACATCAGGAAATTCTGCAGTGCAAAAGTGGTCTCTGGAAATAATCATGGGTCAGTTTTGCTGAACACCCTACTGTGTGCCACAGTGACACTTTTATCGGCTTTCACCACATCGCTGGTGTCAGTAACTCAGAGCACAGCATCGGGAATAACTCACCCCTGAAGGGTTCAGCTCCACTCAAGGGGAGGCAGCAGAAGTGGTGTGCTTGGCACATCCTGCAGTGACCCCATTCCTGGGGTGGCCAGGCGAGGGTGAGACCCCCGAGGCAGCGCTCAAATGTCTGCAGGGGAACTTGGGGCACTCTGCAGGGCACAGGCAAGGGAGGGAAACACCCAGGGCTAATGTGGACACGGGCCAGGGCCCTAAAAGCAGGGCTGCCTCAAGCTAGCAGCAAAAGGGAAGACACTTTACACATTCTGCTTCAACTAAGCCCAAACACACAAGTGCTAGGAAACAAAATGCATTTCCAGGCTTTCATCATCATTGTTCAGGTTTTTCCCACTCTTTTTTCCTCATATGTGTGCTTTTCTATACTTCGTCCAAGTTCCTGGATGATTCAAGATATGCATTTCTTAAGTTTTACTTACATGATTTCAACTGCTAAATATTTTTTTAAATGATTTTGTGCTCATTTCCATAATGTCAGTAACATATTGCTTCTTATTATATTGCCTTTATAACATAACACACTGGAAGATTTTAGACTTTGAAACTCACAACTCTCACACTTCTAATCTGGTTGAAATTTTCAAAAAAGGAAATTTTGCTCATGCGAATTAAAAGATGGTACAAGTACATTAATTTTCATAATCAGATTAAAGCGGTGTAATAAAACTTTCAGTGACTCAAGGGAAAGATTGCTTGAGACAGCAAAGCGTAATTAAGCAAAACTAGTGTATCTGTATCATTAAAGAAAATGYTAAAAGTAATTTGAGTCTAGGGATCAACACTTCAAACCTTTCCTAACCCTGTCCTTAACCYGCAACCCAACTTTGTGGTGTAAGCACTTTTTGTCAACAGCAGCCCAGAGGCCTCATGAAATTAATTAAGTATCCTATCTCTTTACAATGGAAACAAACCCGTCCACATGCTGTTTGCATTTCTGGCATGATCGGCATTTGTTACTGAAGTCACCGGCATCAGCAGCTGGGAAGCACAAGACTGAGGTCTCTTTCACTGCTTTTGTCTTCTCTTACCACGTTTAGATTCACACAGTAATTATGGCAGTCCRCAGGTGTCGGTCTTACAAAGCAGGTATGTCCCCTACTGCAAAAATTATTATTCTGATGGTTCTTATCACAAGAAAGAAAAAGCCTCCCAAAGTGCTGAAAGAAATCCTTTGTCCTTAAAGTCTTTATACTCTCCCTTCAAAAAACCCATGTGAGTCACAAGTGGGAGGACTGCAAGGAGGCAAGGATRCATTTGCTTTGCCATCATGTAGCAGCTGTCTGCTCTTCCATGCCAATGACAGACGTGAAACTGCATGAGAATTTGGAAATCCGATACGGCACAGAAAAAAGAGGTGCCAGAAAAAGGTTAGGCAGTGCTTCCATGCTGATGCAGCCTCCACAAGCAACCGAGTGGACCCATGTGCTCTGTCACTACACAGAAACCAATGGCAAGATGGCAAATAGSTCTGTGGCATCGCCAGAGCTGGGGTTCTCAGATTCAGGGCAGATGCTCCCGGCAACCTCCCAGAGATCTGTGGCAGTTGTGCCAATTATCCCATGGATACTCTAGCTCTACACATTTATCAAACCACATCAGCAGCCCAACACAAAGACAAAACACCAAAACCCCCACAGAAGCCTTATTATTCACCCAGCAGTCGTATGAGCACTGGCCCTTTGATGGCTATCTATGTAATCATCATTCCCACCCTAGAGAATGGGGTCCTGAGGCCCTACCTTGGTTTATTTTATAAATAGAAGATKAATTTCTCCCTGCTTGACCATGACATGCAGGTTTTAAAAGCAGCAGAAGACTCTAAATGCCCCAGAAGTTATTCAGCAGAGCTCAGCCATTGACTGTCACTTTGTTTTACTCACCTGTATGTGCTCTTACATACCTCAAGTTAATATGAAATATATTACCAAAAGGTTKCAATGGTCTCTGGTTTCACAAGGTGTACTTTTGCCTTAAGAGAAGTTGCTCAGTGATTTTAAAGAGAGACTTCACAATGTAATAACCAAAGCATTTAGTGTATAGATAAATTATTTTTGATAACTTGTTTACACTCCTGTAGAACCGTTACAGAATCTCAGTTCTCTGTAATCATCAATATGTTAATTATGTAGGACAATCACATGATTGGCAGGGCACAAATCAGGGAGAATAGCTGCAGTGCCAAAACACACACATGTAAGGTTATTTCCTCTTAACAGACATGACCATCACRTTTGTAAAAACATGCTGGCCAGAAGCCATTAACCTACACCTCCGGAATGCTGCTCTTGGATCTCTTCTACAATTTGAATATTCTCTAGCCAAAACAGGAGGAGTTTCAATTTAATATTTTACATCCAGTGGKGAAGCAAATACTTTAAATGTCATGCCAGCAATTAAAACGTGTCTAGATTTTTTTGGCTACCCTGGTAGTTGAACTTAGGACCTTCGCAGTGAGTCACCACAGTCACACCATTACTGAGATATTATATTCTGCAAGTACAAAGATGGGAAATTTTCCAGATTGTCTGCCAAGATTCACTGCACCTAGGATACAGCAAGTGTCATAAATAGAATTTGCCACAGCAAGCCTTGCAATAACTGCCAGAGAAACGCAACAGACCTCCTGCGGTCTGATTTAACATAAACAAGCCAAGACATGGAAAAAGTAAAAACACTGCCCTGCAGTCACTGCTTAATAGCTTTTCCAGTTGAGCACAGAGAAGTCTGACGTATTGAGAATGTCTGTCTATCCAGCACACGACTGTTTCTTATGCGCTGCAGCTTCTGCCACATCACAGGGAACCTTYCATTCCTGCTTGGAAGACAGCAAATTTATGTTCAGAAAGAGCTGAATTTAGAGTCTGYTGCGCTTGTATATGTGAATATTTGCTTTTACTGCTTCTCCGCCCTGAAACAGCAAAACAATGCATGCATGTTAAAACATATGGCTTGGGAGCGGAATCAGTAAATGCAAAGCGCCTTTATTTCCTCGTTGGGTCTCACTTTATAGCTGCTTCTGCAATCCAGATCACACATCTTCCTGASAACATTCTACAAAAATAAGTTTTCCTCATGAAAACACAAGAACCCCCAAGTTTTCTAATAGCCTATTACATTTTTATTCACAGAATGTTATTTAGTTTTTATTCTTAAAATTAATTATCTTCTAATCAAGATTTTTGCATTCTTTCATAAAACATGGCTCGAAAAACTCCTCCTCCTCCCATAAGACATCCTTTAAAGATTAAAATGTTAAAACACACTTAAGAGAACAAATTAGTAAACAATTACTTCAATTGTTATCGCCATATTGTAACAAACATTATCAAGGGTATTACTTGCAAGCATAGTGACTGAATAACAGACTCAATAGAACTCCACTTGTAATTTCTACATAATAAGTTTTAGACTGCAGYCATGTTATGTTCCAGAGTATTGCAGGAGTCAATGGAACAAAGGAACAAAGAAAKTATATCTTTAACTGCATTAAAAAGGTAACACTGCCTTTAAAACAAAACATTGGTCAATTAGTTGGAAAGGGCAAACTCTTATTTTCCTTCCTCTTCATCTTGCTACAAAGAAGAACCATCCTGGGAAAGGTCACGGTGCGTTATGGAGAAATTAGGGAAATAGATTGCTGTGAACTTAGTGCTGCTCTTCTGTGGCAAAGTGCAAAACCCTGCAGTTATAAAAACAGTCTACAGATAATGACTTATCAATGAAGAAGTAAAGTTGTAAATGACTCCATCATGAGAGCTTCAGGCACAAAGCTAGGATGAACAGGATTGTCATATATGCAATCCTTCCACATCCTCAGAACAGGACAAACTACCCTCTTGAGAGACAATTCCGTTTCAAATGGAACAAAAATCACAAAAAATTATTTTGATAGAACTTAAAAGTTGTAGGATGTCCTGAATACAGGTGTAAAACCAAACTGATTAAGTAATTTTTTGCACAGTGAAAATGGCACTGTATTTGAAATCTTACAGCTCATGAAACAAGAGATCTGAGGAGAAATAAAAAGGTTTTACTTCAGTTTAAAGCTGTGGTCACAGGAAATCAATGAGAAAAAAATGTAAATAATTTTGGAGTGCTTCTTTTCATTATTTGGGGAATTATAAACRCATTTTGAACCAATTTCATAAAATTCAGTGATTTACTAAAACATGGTTTACCTTTTYACAATACATTCATTTGAATGTTGAGAGCCTTGATACCATTTGTCAGTTTGTCATCTGGAAAACCTTGAAAAGATTTAGTTCCCTTCATACTTAACTAGGAAAACAATGTTAAATATTGGAAAAGAATAATTACTTTGGATGTTTTTCTTTGTACTATGTTGTAATAATACCAAAGTATCACTACTATCATAAAAAGAGAAATTGCAGCCACCCTGTGGTATATGTGGTATAAATATACACCCTCTGGTATATATTTATCACACTGTTACAGGTACCCCACAGAGAGCTGAAGATATTGGGGCTTCTGGATCTTATACTGACACAGGAGAACTTAGAGGCTATGAAAAATATGTCACGTGGTGTGTAAGGCTGAACTGGAAATATTCYGCTGATACGCTATTGGGTGACAGCTCATTTGACAGCAGCTGCAGGACCATTTCTACCCTTTTCTAGTTTGGGTTTTCCACTGCTTTCTGGTGGCTTTTAATGGCCTGATATGTCTTTACTCTGTAAGAGTTCATTTTGTGATATCAGCCCCATCAAAGAGACACAACTGCAGAGCTATAGCAAAGYCTGTAGCCATCTAAGCATCTGCAAGTCAACAATCTAAAGGTTTATTTTGTCCATATCTCCTTATTCTTAGCTTGCATTTCAATCAAAACAAGAAATGAATGCAACTGCTCTTCATGTAACATGAGTTCCCTTTCAGTGGGAATCTAGCATTTGTTTTCCTGATTTTTTTTCTTTTTTTTTTTTTTTTTTTTTTTTTTTTTTTTTTTTTTTTTTTTTTTTTTTTTGTTTTTTTTTGTTTGTTTTTTTTTTTTTTTTTTGGTGGAGAAAGAGCTAAACTACAATCAACGACGGACTGCAATAAAGCTGTGTTGGACCTTAAAAAAAACATGGGTTTTTAATGTCTTCAGACATTAAAATACTGATTTGTGTCGCTCCACATCCTTTTCCTACAGTTCCTTGTTACTATATGGCTATGCTACACAATGCACAGATGTGCTAGAGAGAGCTTACAATTAAATACATATGAGCTGTAACCAATTCACCTCCAATACAATTTTAGCAGCCCCAAAACAGTAGCTGTATTGGGTGTTATTCATTTATTCTTTATTTTAATTCCCAGAGCATGAGCTGATCTACTTCTGAGCCATTACTTTCATGTCTTTCTATGCTAAAAATGTTAGAACTCTTTTTTTACAGCTAGAAGCAGCTCTGGGGTGAGCCATCATGTTGTACACAGTGCTGCAAGCTGAGCCTCTCAAGCAATCAGTGGCACTGGCCCCCTGCACCATGTGCTGATTTCCCCGATAACAATAGGCCCAATTAAATCACAGCCAACCCGATTAACTCTGCTCCAGGCTAACCCCTGCATGCTCACTGGTTCCCTTGATTAACTGTACAGGACTGACGGACAGGAAGGTGTCAGGAAAACCCCTGAAGAATTAGCAAGCCTGCAAGGAGACTCTGCAGGAGGGAGAAGGTGCGAGAAAGAAAGAGCAGAAAGGTGGCAGTTTAAAACACTTATTAAAGGAGTTAACAAAATAAAAGGATGTAATTTAAATCACTAAATGACAGAAACCTATTGTGATGAGGCAGTGCAGTGTCTGAAAGTGGATACTCCCTGTAAAGATCACACATGTACCTGCACAATAGCATTAGATGAGGATGGAATTATAAACCTCAGTGACATTGGACTTTTTGGGTTCAGCCTCCTTGCAATATTTGAAATAGGTTTCATATTGATAGTTATAATCTTCAGCAATATAAAGTATTTATTAGTGCCCACCTGCTGGTAGTACTTTAGAGCCCYTTATGCATTGCCAACAATAACATCAATCAGCAACTCATTAAAATAAAACTCAAAAATATGCCAGAGAAATGCTAAAACATACTTGAAATATGTTCTGTTAGCTTTTCCATATTCCCATATTCATTTATAGCATCAAGGTATGAGCCAATATAYAGAAGCTCAGATGTTGTTGTAATTTTAGCATAGGGCAATGTTAATTACAGCATGTCAAGATATTTAAAAACTAATAAAAGGAGATTATTCCATTTTTTGTCACATACCAGTTAGAACTACTTCAATTCATCACAGCTGACTGCTGTATCGTTTTGGACTTTTATAGAATTGTGCTCTGTGTGTGGAAGGAGTGCCCTCCCCCACTTTAATGGCAGTAGACTGCTGGGAGATTGTTCAAAGATAAAAATATGTACCACCAAGTCCCTAAAATGTCATGATAAATGAACTCAAATGTCACTATTAAAATATTTCCTTTCATCAGTTTCACAGCACAGATCTCCCATCACAATGCCAGAACTGACACAACTTTGCTTATACTTCTATGGGAATACTGAATTTCTTTTTGAAGGTTGATTTTAAGACAATGGAAATGTGTGTGGCATAAAATTGAGATAGCCACCTGTAAAGTGGCTTAAAAGCTTCCCCCTGGAGAAAAACTCTTCTGCATGACCCTCTTCCAAAGGAAAAAAACCCGGTTGAGTTAATCACAAGCAGACCCCTGAAACAATTCTCCACAGGCTTCTTTAAATGTGAAAAGCATCATTTTGCTTTCAACTGATTCTGTTAACAGTCTCTGAGAAAAAGAAAAAAGTAACACGCATAAGAGAGCACTGCTTATGAAGAAAACAGAAGAGTAAATGAGAAATTCAAGGGTACCAGATTTCTTTCCTTTTTGCCACTGTTATTCAAGGCTGTGTTCCCAGATAGCAAGGAAAAAGAACAAAAAGAAAGAATACCTTTAATGCAGTACCAGAATCAATATGACCATGAACATTTTGTTACTTTGTTATGGGTATTTCCTATAACATTTCATGCTTTTCTCCCTCCTGTCCAACTATTTTCTATTCAAATATCCARGTGATGCTTTGGAACTTTTAACAAAGGGCTGATAGGAAGCGAAGGCTAATGAACAATGCRTGTTTATTATGAGAACCAACCTGCTACCTGCAGAGAATAATACAGGATGATCTCTCTTTGGAGAGGAGGAAAAAAAAAAGTAACAACATAAATGGAACACTGTCAAATTTATAAGCAGCAATTTAGACAGCAAATATGTTGCTTGGGTTTCAGCAGTCTTAAACACTGTGAGCGGCTTAACCTTATCTCCYAGTGCCACTGCCTTCCTGGAGTAATTGATGCTCGGAGTCCCCCAATTTCACATAAACCAGGCCACTGTGTTATTGTATACAGCAATCTAACTGCTAGCAGAGACAGGAAACGGCGCTGAACCCAGATCAATAGACATGTCAACAGTAAGCTGCTTAATCTAATTCTGCCTATCTCATCTTGGAGCACAGAGTTTGCAATTTTACTGCTAGGTCCCTCTGGCAGGAAATGGTTTGGAAAGTTTAGTCTTAAGAAGTTTAAGCGATATGCTTATCCTTCAGGCCCTTGAATGTTTATTCAGCAGAATGGCTGCTTTAAATGTTTTATAAATGGTAGCAATGTAAACAAGGCACTCCTGAATTCCTTCCCATMTGAAAGCCATAACGGTGATTTCCTCACAGTGGACAGGGAGCTTAACACGACAGCCAATTACACTTAAAGGTAAATTGCATTTGTACAGATGTACCAAACTCAAATAAACTTTGGAGAACTGAATAATTTTCCCAACAATTCGTCCTTCACTGTGATGATGTTCCCACATGGAAACACTTCTTTTTTAGCACTTACGTTGCTCCCTCTTCCTTCACAGCGTTATCAATGATTTCTCTGCGAAAACATRGACATACATATAGATAGAATTCACAGTTCACTGGTGCCTGTTCTGTATCCCAAAACACTCGGAGTTTTCAATTTCAGCTGAACTATGACAAAGTCATGGTGCATCCCCAGGGGTTTTGTGGTGCCCGCAATTCAAGGGGCTGTGGCCATTGCCAGCAGARGGGAAATTTAAGCTCCTGGTTAACTCTGGAATCACAGTGGATGTTTTCCAACCATGACAGACCTTTAAACTACTTTGACAGTCTATTTGTCATTGGAAAACAAGTGCAAACTTGTTTAGGGAGGAAAGATGGTGTTTCATTCAAGGTGCTGGAGAGGGAATTAGACAATACAGGTTCTTTCCTCAACTCTGCTACAAAGTGCCAGTGTGCTTGTGCTGACCGATTTTTAAGTGCTTCAACTCCCCATCCATAAAATAAAACTTTCCCAACTGCACTGGCGTGCTGAGATGCTCAACGCATTAGTGTCCGTGAGGTGTTCAAACACCATAGTGCTGAGCATTACAGAAAAGTCAATAAATGAACTCCATAAATAAAATGTTACAAAAGCCCACTTGAGTCTTGCAGCTTGAAATCATGGGACTGCTCCCATGAGTTAGTGTCTTGGAAATAAATTTAGTAAAGATTCCAGGAACAATACAGCCGAGGCTAACGTTAGGAAATAGTAAAAAAAAATTATTATTTAGATACTTGTACATTACTTAACAAGCAAGTTGTTTACTACTGGAAATCTTACAACACACTGCATACCTCAGATGAGGAAATGAAGGTCTCTTGAGTAAAATTTAAAAAAATCAACTTGATATCTGTGGGCTTATTTGTGAACAAAACTCTCTTGAACAGACTTAAGTGGAAAGAGTTTGCATAACTGGCCTAAAATCTCTTCAAACCTACCTTCTTTCTGTTTATAGAAGTTTTGCTCTCGTGCCCTRAAAGTTTAAACTACAGAATATTATTCCAAAGATCAACAGCATACCTTGAACAATCAAAGGCAAAGTTAAAGAGACTCTTTTGTCAACAATTCATGGACTCAACTACAGCCATTTCTAATAAGGAGCAATTTAATAAAAATAATGAAAACCAGYAGACAGACTATCTATGAATACAAAACCCAGTAATTTAGTTCAATTAGTTCCCTTCAAATAGAAATTACCGCATGCTAGTCTATTTTGGTTTCAGACTTATCCCACCCCCAGTCCACATTTTCAAAGATATACCATATTCCAAATGCTAATTAACTACCATTCCTTTTAAACTCATGAATATCCCTACAAATCTGACAGTGTGGAGGTTTTACATGGAGGTAAGCCTATGAAATTACATTCTCATTAAAATGCAAACAAACCAGAAAGGCCTTAYTTTAATCCCTGATACACCATTACCTGTCTCAGCAAAGAGACGGTCACACCCAAGAGCAGCTAAGAACAGGAACACATTTCTCAGCCTAGTGACCCACTCATGGAGATCTTCATTTGTGGATTTCTCAGCTTGTAATTTCAGGCTCRTTCTAATCCATCTTCTCTTTCTCTAGATTAAACTGTGCATTTTCATCCCTCACTTTTCACTCAACTTTTCATAAAAACAATGCCACTGTAGTGATAAACAGTAATTAACCAATTAACAATGGAAATAATCCATTTTAAAAGCTCATATATTTTAAAAAAAGTAACCTGATTCCTTATAATCATCAGTTTGGGCAACAGTGAAAATGAGATAATCATCACTATTTTCCACATTTACATGACTTCTCAGTATAAATGAAGACTCAATCTCTGTAGAGAGGGGACTGTTTTCACATGTTTTATACCTACAAGTGAAGTCATTGCTCATTTCTGCAATGCAAATAAATGATATTCCCTCTGAACTGTAAGAAATAAAAAACAGAGAGCTCAAAATCTTTCCAACTCTAACATAAAGTTGCAAAACAAAAGCATCTTGCCATCAAATGGTACATCTTGCAGTTTTCAATAATTAATTGAAATAATTAATGATAAAAGGTTTCAAAGGCTTGGCTTTATGAAAGAAAAGTGCGCAGAAGATAGAAAAATGGGTATTTAAGTCTTTCTGTAAAAAATAATGGAGAACTTTGTAATTAAATGATGAAAATGTCATTATTATTGTGGTGCCATATTTGGCACATGTAAACAAAAAATAATCTATAATTCATGATATAGCCCTAGTATCAAATTTATTAAAATTTGAATAGATCATAGCAGGTCCCGAAGTTTGGGTTTCCTACCTCAAATCTCAGGAATTAAATTTTTTAACTTAGAAACATTTTCAACAGTGTTGTACAAACGGCCTAATACTATGAAGACAGAGAGTTACAAAGATGGTTTCAAAGTATTGTGCCAAAAATTGAAATACATGTAGCACATTTGCRGCAAAATTTGAAATGTACATGTTCAAAAGATGGAAGCACAACTGTTCAGCTGAGAAGCTATGTATACAAACGTCACATGAATTTTTATGATGTCCTGATCCTTCGTAACAAAAACCAAAACTAGACTTTTTTTTTTTTTTTTTTTTTTTTTTTTTTTTTTTTTTTTTTTATTTTTTTTTTTTTTTTTTTTTTTTTTTTTTTTTTTGTGAACTCCCACACAACCCACATGAAGATGTCACTTTTTATGTTACCCTGGCTTATACAAGACCAGATAGCAATTCAGACCCTGCAGGTCAGTAGGCAAGAAGCCTGAACTGGGTGCTTAACAATTTTTTGGAAGTATGTGAGGCTTTGAATTGGTATCTAATTCCCTCTGAGATCAATAACATTTAGGTGCCTAACCTGCTTAAGCACTTCTGAAAACCCTACTGCCTSCTTAAAATCTCTCTTTTGCTAATCTGAAATACTCATAAGATTGCTACATTTCCAGAGCCACAATCACCACTAGCTCATGACTTTACCGACCCTGGTGAAATGTCAGGCAGTCCTTCCAAAAGGACTAAGTAAGTCAAATTGATGGGTAGTTGTCTTTCTGGCCCTTTTGTTTAACAAATGTATTGGTTGCTTTCTATCCAGACTTAGATAAATGAGTAACAAATTAAAAGAAACGTTTTTATGATTCACTGCAGTAGCTTGATTTTCGTGCTCTTCTCTTTTCTGATGCAAGGTTAAAAGTGACTGGTAAACCTTTTAAGGTTATTGAAACTAAATTATTAACGCTGTGTTTCACCTTCCCTTTGTCCTCTTCATGGCATTCTCCCTGATTGCTTACTGCTACTCCACTCCTACAAGTTGTAAATCAAATGRAAAACCTTTAAAGTACAAAACCATCTGATTAAAATTTTCATCCACAAGGGAACCACAGATATGACAAGAAGCCACATTATGCAGTTTTTACATTTAAAACATCTGACAGTCTTTTTTTTTATGTGTGCGAAAATTGAGCACTTTCATCTTTGTAAGCAACAAAAAGGATGATTCTCGCTCATAAAACCCATTTGCAACCTTCAAAACATCTTTGATATTCTTCTCCATTGCATAACTGCACTTGGTGCAGTATATGCAGGCATAAAGTGTCGTGACATGTGTCCAGTCYGGTCACCTTTGAACTTCTGCCAGCYTTAACCTGGRCAGTTCACAGGACTGCTGAGATTATCCATCAAACTCAGCACCAGATCCTTCACAGAGAGCCCACACTATGGGCAGTTGGCAACATAAAGACATGGTAAACTGTGATCAAGGGTCCAATAAAAGCCTATAGTGAACAATTCTGAGGRAAAAGACACACCTTTAAGGAATGAACTCTGTCTAGAAGGAAGTGAAATCTAATTTACATTTTAGTGAGGTTTTTAAATGCAATTCCTATCTTAGATAAGATATGGGTTTATTTGACAGCACACTTCTGAAAAGTTGGCAAACAACAACTTTCTTAATGCTTCTTTTCAGCAGCAGAATATAGGATGATCCATCACCAAGTTTTCAAGATCTGAGCTCCTGATACTCCAAAAGAGAATAAACCAAGCAAATTTCTACATTTCAGTTTTSATTGGATTTCGTAGCTGCTGCACATTTATGGTCTGCTAGGTTGGCACACAGTTACTGCACATATGCCACAGCAGTAAGAGGTTTGTCTGTCCAGCAGTGGAATCCCTCCATTGGAGTTAAAACATTGGCTTGAACCATGAACAGGAGTTGAGGAAAGCCTGTGGTGCTAACACTGCACTATTTAATATCTGATAACATATCAATGTCTGATAACACATTCATTATGGAGATAGGAAGTTCCAGGGAAGCACTGAGCTCTCATTAAATAGTGGCACCGTCTGCTGGGTCAGCTCCTCATTTCTTTCATTGACACAGTATTTAAATGCTATGCATGAACAAGGCATCCTGTAAGACAATTGTTACAGGTCCAGACGGAGCATTTGGTATGCTGTATAAAGAGTCAAAAGCACAGAAATGCTCTTTCCTAATCCCATGGCACGTGATGTGTGCGTTGCTTTTCTAGGGAACAKGATCAGTGACAGGGTATTGAGAGCTCTGCCAGGAAATGATGCTGAGCAGGAAAACCTTCATGTGTGGCAGCCTTCAGGAAAGTACCCCAAGAGCTCCTGGAGAATCACTGAAATGACTACCTGAGACAGCACATTTGGGTCAATAATGCTAATCAAGAGAGATTTCTCATGAGGAGAGGGTCTCAAGATGTTTGGGATATAAAGTATCAGTTTCATTTAGTGTTTCACATGGAAGGAAAGCATCATCTCAGCAGAAGTGGAAAGYATTGCTGGCAAACTTTGCATGGGAAAGCATGAGGTGCTGAGATGGGCAGAGGGGACTGACCTGGGAGCAGTGGCTGCAGACAGTGACCGTGTCTCTGTGCCAGAAGACAGCAGTGTGTGGGCATTTGTGCCATATTTGATCTGGCACTCTCGCTTTTCCCTACAAATTAAAATCTGTATTGCCATTTCCTACTGGCACGATTTTCTCAAGGAAACCCAAGCAAGCTGCATTTGGAATGAAGGAGCTCTTACGGCTTGTATTTATCGAACAACCTGTTTTCTCAGATGTCAGGTTTTCTTCCTTTCMCCCCACCTTTTTCTTCCTGCCTTTGTTTCAGTGTTCAGACACCTAGACTCTCACAATCAATCACAGCAAACTAGCTCCCATAAACCTGCTTAGAGGAAAACAATTTCTTCCTCAGGCCTCCAACCCATTCCCTAGAAACCAGCTGTTTCTCTAAATATACAAGGCAGCAGCACCTGAAAAACTGAGTATGACATTACATGACAGGAGAAATCATTTCAGTTCTGCCATCCCAGTGCTTTGTAGAATTGGGACTCACGTAATAAAAGATATAGTTTAAACAATCTGGTGATCCATTTATATAATATACATTAAAAGAGTCACCAGCCAGAATGAAAAAAAGGCAAGGGCATAAACAGCTGGGAATCCTCAGCAAGAMCCCATACACTTCAGGGAAAGATTCATAGTCTCCTCTGTCCCAGGGAATTTTTTTGTTCTATAATGGCACGGTTGTGACAAAGGAAGAAATGAGRCACAAAAAGGTGAAAAACGAATTCCCATCTTTCATTTGCTAAATGCTGCTGTACCACTCCGGTGTCAGATGATGAGTTTGGCTCCCCTTTGTTTCAGCAGCCACTGCAACACATTGTGCAAGGCCTCCAGCTGAGTCAGTGCTCGCTCGCTGTGCTCCGCGCACACAGATGGGAGTAGGCAGAGAAATGTCAAGCTACTTGGATTAGCTCGGCTTTGGTCACGCACAGAAGCAGAGCTCGGGGCACTGAACAATCCTAAATTAAACACGAAGCCTCCTCCCCAGTCCAGGCACCTCGTTTTTCAGGCATTAGTCATTAAGGAACTTCCAAGCTGGTAGGTCTTGCTGTGGGTTTAAAGTGCTTGCTTTCAAAGCTCTACATCCCAGCAGCAATGGTACCTTGCCCYGGCAATGAGATAAAGCCATCACATAAAAAATGTGCTATGACGTTTTAAGTTTTTAAATCACTTGGAATGCATGCATGTAGTTAACTTTTACTGTTATTGTTGCCAATCCCCTTGAGGGAAAAGCAATCTTCCTACTCTCCTCATTCTATGTATGGCATCTTTTTTGTCTGACATATTTCAGTAATTGGGCATGTTTATTCCTCAGCTAGTTCTAACACAACCAGTAGAGGCTGCATTTTGAATCTATGAGAGCAAGCTGGCAAGTGCCATGGAAAAAAATTAACATTTCCAACAGTACGCAACACATGGATGAATGTTACTCAGCCTGATGGGATGCGCAATTTTTAAATCCCATACAAATGTCTGTATATGATTCCATCACTTSTCCCCTGTTGAAGGCTATTTTAAGCTCAGACTCTTTTTCTTCAGCRGTTTCTCCTGTCTTTTCTACCTGCTCTAACACCCATTACTGGCTCTCACTCTCTCCAGGGACTYGTTTCACTGCCTTCCTTTCCATTTRCTTTGTCCTAAATCTGTCGCCTGGTCTCCCTGACTTAAGGCAAAAAGCAGGTTCAGTCCTTCCTCTACATACAATCTAAAGGAATATAAAGTACAAATGGGTACTTTCACCAAAAGGCCAATTTCACCTTTTGAACAGAGATAAAACCACTGCCTTTGGCACTATACTTCTGCTTGTCAACGCCAAACCACAGATCAGCTACAGCCTTCTCAACCAGCTCTTTAAAAAGCAGTTCTATCCCAAATTCTCCTCTTGCAAATGTCCAGTTGATGATGAGGGTCACATCACAGATTAAAGGTGCCACCATGYTTGGAGTGCTCAAACATGAAAAATAGCAGAAAGGGCAGTACTACTATGGCATCAGCATTTTTTTTCCTACTACTTTTAGCCCAAACCTTCAGGATCCTCTTTGCTCCTCACCCAACCGTCTCAGGCAAAGGACACATTGGAAACACTCAAACATGGAAGAAAATAACTTAAGAGAACTGCTATCATATTGCTAAACAGYAGTTCATTGTTCCCTTGCCTTGGATAGTTTTAGGTCTTTATTTTACTCAAAGATCCCTTACTTACCAATGCCCTGACCTTGGCATCTGTGCTACTCTCTTAAAGCTAATGTGATCTGCTCACACAAAGCAGACTATTGCCAAGGAGCATAAGCAGCCCTAGTGATGTCACTGAACTCATTAAAGTTATAGTTGACTTCTTGCCCCTAGAAAACCTAATTATTAAATGTAACCTTAGCTGAAAACAGTAGTGCCTGTTGAYAAGCAAAGCAAAACAATAGGTGTTTTGTTCAAACATAAATATAGCACTTGACCAATAAATAGAAGTTCCTGCTCTAAAACTGTGGCAAACTGTAGTTAACCAYGACATTCCTGAGATAATTGATATAAAAAAAGAATGGAATATTCTGAAATACAATCATGTGCATAGTTTGAAAATCTAATTCTTAATGCAATTCATAACATTAACACCAGGTCTAGAAAACTTAGTGGTTCATTTTAATAAACAGCAAATGCTGCACATTCTCACTCTGAGGACCCATTAGGAAGCTAACCCTGATGTAAAACTGCTATAATCTATCTTCAGAGAATTATTTTAAAACATACCTTTTATAGCAAATGTAAAAGATAATAACTGTGTTGTAAATGTGGCTGCTATATTTATTTGTTGCTATAGCTATGGATTGCAAATTTAGCAAGGAAAAATACACTTCAAATACTATCACAGACAATAAGRGCCTTATGCTTCTACACAATATTAAACATGCCACCTCCCACTGGTGATATATAAATCACAGCACWGTTAAATCAGCTTCTCTCTTTGAGCAAACTTACTTCTTGAAATTTCTTAGATTTGTCATAAGATTTAATGTTCTTATTTTATCTATTTTTACCTATCGAAATGCCAAAAAAGTACTGATGATTTACGTGTCACTGCAGCCCATCCATAAAATTTACACAAACAGCTAAATCAGAGAAAGCAATATCCTTGAAAAGTGACTAAAAGAACAGTTAAAAAATTGAGGTTATAAGTGAATTTTCTCAAGRGTCAAGACAGTGTTTTAAGACCTCCTGGAATGTGCCTGGAATATTTACAGACAACTTTCCCTCTCCTCTGTCTTATAAAATGACTGGAAAACATTGCTCCCTGGACACTAAAAGGGTGCACTGAACAAGATGTACAGGTCTATCTAGCGAAGCCACAAATAAMTTTCCATGGGATTGGTGCAGCTTTSCAGGTATTGGTRCTGTCTTATAAAATAAGCCAGATGTAGTCATCCTCAAAAAAAATCAGGTTTTCCACATGCATTTTAGTACGGAAAAATTTTCTTAGGATGGGGGTGGATATTCCATTATTTGAGGCATTCAATTTTAAGTTGGTTAAAGTTACCCTGATAATAATGCTATGAAGAACAAGGCTGCAGAGACAACATTAATCTGTCACAGAAACTAATACAGGCCCCTCAAATTTCCTTACATAGGATTGCAGCCCAGTTTTCTCTCCCCCTTGCTGCATGCTTCAGGATTTCATGAGAAATTTTTGCATGAGATCTGTGCAACCTCCATGTAGAAGCTACCAGTTAAAGCATCACTCTAGGTTTGAAGACTATCTGCCGAAGGCATTGAAGAATCAGTGTGAAAATACTACTTCTCAGACCAAAATTATTCAAAAAGAAAAGAATATTCATATA